>NC_084556.2:12797500-12822500 GCF_033978685.3 Nerophis lumbriciformis | reverse complement strand
GTAGGCTTCATCAGTTTGTGCTCATAGAACTTGGATTGGTCAAATCTAGTCTAGCGGCTGGTGGCAAAGCCCTAAATGTTTATACTCTAAACCCAGGAGGGTGTGCCTGGGCAAAGATGGTTTCGCTCTATCGTAGTGAGAAAAACTACTGTTTTGATGCAAACGAGCAATCCTACTGTCAAAGCCAACGACCGTTGTTGAAGTGTAAGTTCCCCTCGTTAGCATTTAGGCATCGTGTGGCAGAGCAATGTCTGTGAATCGACTAATACCAGTTCAAAATAGTTGGAATCCCCACGTAAACATTCCATTTAGTTGCAAACAAATGGCACAAAAGGCATACTGGTCACCTGCTGAGACCAGAATGTTTCTAACTCCTGTTATTTGTTAGAGGCTAAACTGCAGAGTCTTTTGGGAATGGTTGAAAGGACAGTGTTGTATGTGGGAGACAGGTGGTGTCGCGGAACACCTCTGTTCAGGGATGGTTTTATGGCTTCCTTCTCTACTCTTTCGTACCACCCGTCCTCCATGTCCAGAATCTGTACATTTTTGTTCTCAAAGGAGTGCTATTTCTCCCTGAGGTGCAGGTAGACAGCGGAGTTTTGGCCCGTATATGCTGCGCCATGCGTCGGCTTAGTGGTTGTTTTGTTTCTCCCCCAATATATGATTTAGTGCATAGCAGTGGATAGTATACACCAGATTGCTTTTGTAGATGTGGGGTGTCCGGTCTTTAGGATGCACTAGTCTCTGTCTCAGGGTGTTGCCTGGTTTAAAGTGTACTGGGATGTTGTGTTGGTTGAAGATTCTTCTGAGTTCCTCAGCTCGACCTGATACATATCGAATGACAATATTTTTGCATCTGTCACCTTTTTCCTCCTCAACCACTCTGTTCTTGTTATTTCTGGAACTGCATGCACTTTTCACAAACCAGCTAGGGTAACCACAGGTTTTGAAGGCTTCCCTCAAATGCGTATGCTCTTTCCCTTTGGCCTGTGGGCTGGTATGAATATTATCAGCTCTGTATTGTAGGGTTCTGATAAAGCCCAGTTTGTTTTCCAGTGGGTGGTGTGAGTCAAAAAGTAGGTATTGATCGGTATGTGTGGGTTTTCGATAAACCCGACATGGAGGCCCCTGTTTTTTTCCCAATGTGGACATCACAGTCCAAAAAAGGCAACTTACTGTCTCTGACATCCTAACGTGTGAACTTGATGTTGGCTTTGACGGTAGGATTGCTCGTTTGCATCAAAACAGTTGTTTTTCTCACCACGATAAGGCGATTCCATCCATGCCCAGGCACACCCTCCATTTGGGGTTTTGGCACCAGCCGCTAGACTAGATCTGGCCAATTTAAGTGATGAAGCCTACTCGGATGAGAGGCGAAACATCTTCCAAGACAAACCAAGCAGTCCTGTTGCGATCGATTGAATGCCCTGGGATTACAATGACCTGGATGAATGACAAAATTCATAGACAACTTTTATTATCTATTGGTACTTGTTTTTGTGTATTTGGGATCTGCATAAGTCCTGAAAATTTGAAATCAAACCGTGGAGGCATGGCGGAGATATTTATTCAACAATCTTGCCTTTCTTCATACTTCCTCCAAACGAGCTGTTTGGAATTTGCCCAATTTGTGACGTCAGCAGATATCTCAATATATGGTAGAGAAATTACCCAAAGAGCTTTGTACGAGTCTGCCATTGTAGTCAATAAGTTCCTTCTTTTTTTCTATCCTCCTGTTGTGGGGCAAACTGACCCACAATATGCACATGCATCCGCCACGGTTGCCATTTCCAAAACAAAGTAGTGTATAGTTTGAACTTAAATCGATACGGAGGCGCTAAAACGGCGCATTCTAAAGAGACGGTCAGAAAGCGGCTTAAAATTGGTCTGCAGAACATAACCTTTGGAACATTTTGACCAAAGAATCACCATTACATGTTATGTAGACCATAAGGAAGTGTTTTAAATGAAGAAAAAAAAATCATAATGACCTCTTTAAAGGGGCCCTATTATGCAAAACCAACTTGTGTTACCTATTAGTACCTGTGTTTGTGTATTTGCAAAAGTCCTGAAAATTTGAGGCATTGTGTGGATATTCATAAAACAATCTTGCCTTCCCTTATACTTCCGGGAAACGAGCCGTTTGGATTTTGCCCATTTGGTGACCTTTTTCCAATCGGTGACGTTGGCGGAGTATCCATATACAGTATGGTATAAGTGTACCCAAAGTACTTTGCACTAGTCTGCCATTGTAGTCCGTGCTGTAGTTAATATGCTCCTTCTTTTTCTCTATCATCTTGTGGGCATGCACATGCATCCTCCACTGTTGCCATTTCTACTACCAAATAGTGTATAGTTTGAATTTAATCTGTCATTAGACTCCATATGGAAGTGCTAAAAACTACAACTAAGATGACGGGGAGAAGACACAGTCCAAGTGGAGGCACCTAAATAAGACTACCCACAAAACGGCGCATCCTGAAGAGACGGTCAGAAAGCTGCTTAAAAACGGTCTGTAAAACCTAATTTATGCAACATTTTGACCAAAGAACCACCATTACATGTTATGTAGACCGCAAGAAAGTGTTTTAAATGTAGAAAAAAAATCAAAATATGACCCCTTTAAACCAATCTCTGTTCCAAACAAAATGCCAACCTTAAACCCCAACCACCATTTCCAAAACCTAAAACCAATCCCTAACCCAAACCATAACCCAAACTCTAACCATAAACCAAACCTCAAACTAATTGATTAACCAACCCCAATTTATTTATGTGTGTACTTTCTGTGAAGAACCAGTCACAAAAGTTCAGTACAGTACAGGAAAGAACGACAACTGTCACTTCAATGTGACGTAATGGAGCACACAAATCGGCATTTAAAAATACTAAACGAACAGAGTAGTTACCATATTTTTCAGACTATAGGGATCATAAGGCTCACTGCCGATGAGCGGGTCTATTGAGGTCTATTTTTATACAAAAGTTGCACCAGATTATAAGGCGCATTAAAGGGGTCATATTATGATAATTTTTTTTTCCACATTTAAAACACTTCCTTGTGGTCTACATAACATGTAATGGTGGTTCTTTGGTCAAAATGTTGCATAGATTGTTTTACAGACCATCTTTAAGCCGCTTTCTGACTGTCTCATCAAGATGCGCCATTTTGTGGGCGGTTTATCTACGTGACTCCACTTCGACTGCATCTTCTCCCCGTCATCTTTTTTGTGCCGGTAGTTTTTAGTTCTTCCATAGCGAGTCTACTGAGAGATGTAAGTTAGAACTGTACGCTACTTTATATTAGAAATGGCAACAGCGGAGAATAAATGCTCCTCAACAAGAGGATAAAGACACACAGAAGGAGCTTATGGACTACTGTGCAGACTACAATGGTGGATGCGGCCAATTTTTTGGGACTTATGCAGATCCCAAATACACATGAGCAGGTACCAATAGCTAAGAAAAATTGGTTTTCTATAATATTGTGAAACAAAACGGCAGATGTCATGTCTTCTAATAGGTGCCACTTTGGGGTCCTTATACCCATATGTTAAGCACAGTACATCTGACTATGGTAGCTGTAATGCTCCGTGTTCCATCAAGCGGTGCGTCTTGGTAGCTTTGTGCTGAAACATTTTGACATATTTTTGAGCGCCGTGTGTAATGTTCTATATTCTCAATGAAACGTCAAAGTTTTGGTGTTCCTTGCTTTCGGGTACTTGCTGGCCTCATTTTTTGAACAGGCTTCAACCTGCAGTCCACACATATCTCTTATGTGCGACTGACATCTACTGGTTACACTTTACAATACACCATGTACCACATAAAATTGCTTCGAGGTCGGTAATCACGACCAAAATTATATACATGCATTAGGCGCACAAGTTTATAAGGCGCACTGTGGGTTTTTGAGAACATTAAATGATTTTATGTGCGCCTTGTAGTCCGAAAAATACGTTAGTTTACATAGTTTTTTTTCCTTGTCAATTTACATGCTGTCCTACTACTAAGATGTTACACTATTTTCTTAGCTATCAACATTGTTAGTGACCAACAATGACCTCCATTGTCGTCCGTTGTTTACTGTCGTCTTCTTTGTTAAATTCATTGCTGTCTTTCACCGAGTTGTCAGTCTACGATGTCTTCCTAAGGCGTCCTAGACTTTATCTCTTCGTGGTTGCCTAAAGTATCTTCCCTACACAGACTTGAGCCAGCGATCAGCAGCTACTGGTGCCCAAGCCCTGAGGTTGCTATGATTGAAAGCGACACAGTGGGAGCTATTGGCACTCACAGAAATAATCTTGTACGATATGCCGGCGTGTGTCTGCATCCTAACTAAGCGTGTGATGGTGCCTTCAGGGCAGCTTGGAGCCTCCTTGTGGGAGGAGGAATTGTAGGAGGCGGGTGGGTAGAGTGCTATATTTGTCATAAATTTGATGTTGTAATACAACTAGCTAATTAATAGTAGGTGCATTGTCTCCTTGTGCACTATTCCTTCAAGCCACAGTAAAAAACATTGTTGAATTGAGCAATACTATCTTTAAACTGTCGACTGCTTCTCAACAGCTTTGTCTCGCTTAGCACCGAACTACAGCAGGTGTTGAAGACAGCTCCTCCTCATGCATGCATGAGCGTGCTCACCAGCGTGAATGCACGCATGCTGAGGCACACGCTCGCCGTGGGGCTCAGCTGCAGTATTGACCGTTCTCAGGTGTGTACAGTAGATGCAGAGGAAATTGGTAGGACACCTGCTGTGGACACCTGAAAACATTATCACCAACCTGTGACAAAGTGCAGTTGTACAACATGCACTTTAAACTACAGACACAGTAGTGACCGTATTGTTCATTTCATATCGACCCATGTCCAGGGTGGGTGTACAGTGAGCAGCAGGAAATAATGTGCTGCTGGGTTGCTAGGCAGACTGGCAAATGTCAGATGGCATTGAATGGAAACTGATGACTTCCTCTCAGCAGTATTGCTGGCTTTTGAACACCCTGAAAGGTTTCCATGTATTGTCCTGAATATGTAGTACACATGGAAGTGATTATTTCCAGTTCTATATTAGAACATTATTTATTAATATATTTAAAACTATATATATATATATATATATAATTTTACATACAAACCCCGTTTCCATATGAGTTGGGAAATTGTGTTAGATGTAAATATAAACGGAATACAATGATCTGCAAATCTTTTCAACCCATATTCAGTTGAATGCACTACAAAGACAAGATATTTGATGTTCAAACTCATAGACTTTATTTTTTTTTGCAAATAATAATTAATTTCATGGCTGCAACATGTGCCAAAGTAGTTGGGAAAGTGCGTGTTCACCACTGTGTTACATGGCCTTTCCTTTTAACAACACTCAGTAAACATTTGGGAACTGAGGAGACACATTTTTTAAGCTTCTCAGGTGGAATTCTTTCCCATTCTTGCTTGATGTACAGCTTAAGTTGTTCAACAGTTCGGGGGTCTTCGTTGTGGTATTTTAGGCTTCATAATGCGCCACACATTTTCAATGGGAGACAGGTCTGGACTACAGGCAGGCCAGTCTAGTACCCGCACTCTTTTACTATGAAGCCACGTTGATGTAACAAGTGGCTTGGCATTGTCTTGCTGAAATAATCAGGGGCGTCCATGGTAACGTTGCTTGGATGGCAACATATGTTGCTCCAAAACCTGTATGTACCTTTCAGTATTAATGGCGCCTTCACAGATGTGTAAGTTACCCATGTCTTGGACACTAATACACCCCCATACCATCACAGATGCTGGCTTTTCAACTTTGCACCTATAACTATCCGGATGGTTCTTTTCCTCTTTGGTCCGGAGGACACGATGTCCACAGTTTCCAAAAACAATTTGAAATGTGGACTCGTCAGACCACAGAACACTTTTCCAATTTGTATCAGTCCATCTTAGATGAGCTAAGGCCCAGCGAAGCCGACGGCGTTTCTGGGTGTTGTTGATAAACGGTTTTTGCCTTGCATAGGAGAGTTTTAACTTGCACTTACAGATGTAGCGACCAACTGTAGTTACTGACAGTGGGTTTCTGAAGTGTTCCTGAGCCCATGTGGTGATATCCTTTACACACTGATGTCGCTTGTTGATGCAGTACAGCCTGAGGGATCGAAGGTCACGGGCTTAGCTGCTTACGTGCAGTAATTTCTCCAGATTCTCTGAACCCTTTGATGATATTACAGACCGTAGATGGTGAAATCCCTAAATTTATTGCAATAGCTGGTTGAGAAAGGTTTTTCTTAAACTGTTCAACAATTTGCTCACACATTTGTTGACAAAGTGGTGACCCTCGCCCCATCCTTGTTTGTGAATGACTGAGCATTTCATGGAATCTACTTTTATACCCAATCATGGCACCCACCTGTTCCCAATTAGCCTGTACACCTGTGGGATGTTCCAAATAAGTGTTTGATGAGCATTCCTCAACATTATCAGTATTTATTGCCACCTTTCCCAACTTCTTTGTCACGTGTTGCTGGCATCAAATTCTAAAGTTAATGATTATTTGCAAAACATTTTTTTTTTGAGTTTGAACATCAAATATGTTGTATTTGTAGCATATTCAACTGAATATGGGTTGAAAATTATTTGCAATTCATTGTGTTCCGTTTATATTTACATCTAGCACAATTTCCCAACTCATATGGAAACAGGGTTTGTATTATATATGTATATGTATATTATTTTTTAGCAAATTAAGTAGCTGCACATCAACAAGTACTGTTTGTTTCCTCTGCTTTTGTTTCAGCAATGTTCCCATTCTGTTGGATGTGGGATTTACTTCCTCATCCTGCTCTTGTTTTCGGACTTCCAGTTTTCATACTTCCCAGGGACAAAATACATGGACGAGGTAGCAAAAAATGTTTTGTAAAAACATCCTTAATACTCTTAATTATGGCATTTATTTACTTACACTGCAAATAAGATGAGGGTGTTTATTGAAAGTAGGCAATAATGGAAGAGATGCATTATACATTATATAACAAGTCGATTTACTTGTATTAATGATTTGGGGTGCATGATAAAGTGTAAAGGAAAACATAGCTCTCTTTGACCACATGGTCAATTATTATCAAGTACGCATTAGTATGTAGGTAATGTAAGTTGCTGAATGTTGACCACTAATGATCTTTCGGATGTAGCTACTGCCATCAATAGCAGAAGGTTGCCTACAGCTAAATCTGTTAATACCACTGTTTTTTGACCTTGTGCTAATTAGACACCCTGGAGGTTATTTGCTTTTGTGACTAATAGAGACGTTAATCGGAGTTGTCATCGGAACATCTTCGCTGTCATCTTGTGCCCTGAGCATGGAATAAAAATATGTATTTGTAGTTAAGGGGGACAACGTTTTTATACAATTACAACAAAAGATCTCGAGCGACCGCCTCAAAAGTCATACAGTTTTCGTGAAACTTGATCACGGTGGAAAATCAAGTGATTCTTCAGCTCAGTTTTTTTGGGGCTTTTTGAACGTGTCTTCCTAGTATCTTCAAATAATTATTAGTTTTACTTTATTTTAGTTGTATTTAATTGTTTAAGCCCAAAATCATTGGTGTGCTCCACAGCCTACGGTTTTCATCCGATCGGAACCGTTCCAGTAGCAAAACATTCGGCTCGACTGGGAGTTGTGAGCTCCCGCCAAAAATGTTTAAAACATATCCCAGATTACCCAGAATTCCTGGTTTTCCAGGTCATTTTGCCTATTGGAAATGACTGGGCCATTTTTCGAACATGCACAATTCACACATTTCCCAACCGATTTGAACCGTTTCACCATCCACACACTCCATTCACCTTGAACAATCAAACTACCAAATTCTAAAAAGTTTTCCACAGCCCTATTTTACCTCATTCTGGAAAGTTTTCACAGTCCATAATTTTGTTTTCCTTTGTTTGCTTACTTACAACTGAAAGTGCTTTAGAAATAAAGTTCAGTTCAGTACAGTTCAGTTTCAGTTTATTTTGAACATGCATACGATACAATGTAATGCATCACACATTTCCAGTTGTTTCAGTAAAGCACGTCCGAAAAGGAGTAGGAAGAAGCAGAATTTATTTAATCCTACCCCTTTTCATACCATAGCAATTTTATCCAATTTCCTTTTTTATTATGTTAAAATTGGTATTTTTCACAAATATAAAAAAAAAAGTTCTTCCCTTTAAATTAGTTTTAGTACAAAACATGCATCAAATTACATTCAAGGTTGACGTTTGATTGATTGATTGAACCCTATTAAAAATGCAGGTTATTTGTCATAATGGAGGTGATTATTGTTAATTTAGGGTGCAGCTCCACACTGTGTATAGGGATACATGATTATCTGCTAGATTGTTAACCGGGAGACAAAAAATAAATACAATGTGAACTAGAAGGATTGACGTTAGTGATTGGCATTGAAAGGCATTAATCGGCAATGTGAATGTGAATGTTGTCTGTCTATCTGTGTTGGCCCTGCGATGAGGTGGTGACTTGTCCAGGGTTTTTGATTGATTGATTGAAACTTTTATTAGTAGATTGCACAGTGACGTACATATTCCATACACTTGACCACTAATAGGTAACACCCGAATAAGTTTTTCAACTTGTTTAAGTCGGGGTCCACTTAAATTGATTCATGATACAGATATATACTATCATCATAATACAGTCATCACACAAGATAATCATCAGAGTATGTACATTGAATTATTTACATTATTTACAATCCGGGATGTGGGATGTGGAGGGGGGGGGGGTGTACCCCGCCTTCCGCCCATGTGCAGCTGTGATAGGTTCCAGCACCCCCTGTGACCCCAAAAGGGAGAAGCGGTAGAAAATGGATGGATGGATGGGCGATCACATACTTTTCACAAAAATCGACTGATACTGATCGTTGGCCGATGGATTGGCACATCCCTACAGTACCTTAAAGCACACTTCTAGTCTGGAGCCTGGTTGGTTTAGCACAGGGGTCGGCAACCCGCGGCTCCGGAGCCGTATGCGGCTCTTTGATCACTCTGATGCTACCACCAAACCCCGCCCCCACCCCAACCCTGCCCCCCCCCCCCCCCCCCCCCTTTCCGTGCGTCGGTTGATGTGGGCGGGGTTTGGTAGCAGGGGTGTATAATGTAGCCCGGAAGAGTCAGGGCTGCATGGGATTCTGGGTATTTGTTCTGTTGTGTTTATGTTGTGTTACGGTGCAGATGTTCTCCCGAAATGTGTTTGTCATTCTTGTTTGGTGTGGGTTCACAGTGTGGCGCATTATTAGTAAGAGTGTTAAAGTTTATACCGCCACCGTCAGTGTAACCTGTGTGGTTGTTGACCAACTATGCCTTGCTGTCATTTACGTGAGCAAGCAGAAGCCCCATACCACGTGTGGCTGGGCCGGCACGCTGGATGTAGTGGGCGCTAAATCCTGTACCAAGAGAAAAGTTGCCCTGAATTTCGTAGTATGCTGGTAAAATTGGGAGGTTGACAAGTATGACGCTGTCAAGCGCCATTCATACAAAACTCGAAACCCTTGGTTTATACATAGCACAAAGCAAAAAAAAAACTTTGTATGCAGTGTCATTTCATTTTAAATTTCAAAAGAATTTTGTGGTTCCCATTGATTTCTTTGAATTGTGAAACTGGTCAAAATGGCTCTTTGACTGGTAAAGGTTGCCGACCCCTGGTTTAGCATATTTATAATAAGAAATGAAATGGATATTGGAACAACTAGGAAGTCAACCATGTCGTAGAATGGACTTCGGATGTTCCACAGCACATTCTCACATGTGGTTTTGCTTGTATTTCACTGACAGTGTTCATTCATTCAGTTTACATGTCATTATATTGAGCTATTTAAAGACATGAAAACTGGAACAGGATGTCACATTCCTTTCTACCACGGTTTTGTCGGCCAAGATGCAGAAATGTCTCTTTTTGTCTCAAGAGGAGTCCTCAACACGAACACCCTTTCTTGCAAGTTTTCTGCCTCCTTTTTTGTGTCACGTCACCCTCGGCCTGCCTTAATAGGAGGCGATGAAATAGGACCCAACTAACCTTGCCACAGGGTCTCTGTCGTTCTCTTTCTGGCTTTTCCCATCGAAAACGTCGGCGTGATGTGCAGACAACTTCAGTCAGCAGTCTGGCTCTCAGGCCGTCTGCTGGCAGACATTTCAACAGAGTTTCATTCAAGTTTGGCGAGAGGGCTTGTTGTCACGTTGTCGACTTGGCATCTCCGAGATAATCCATCAAGCGTGTTTCAACTCGGCACATCAGATTCCAATCGCATTCAATGATAACGGCTTGTGATAAAGATTCAAATTACCAGGTGCAAGTCTGAACTCTTTTGAAATGTGCAACACCACAATCATGTGTAATCATTGGTATTTTATTGCAGAATATTTAGTAGATCTGCATAATCAAACGTGTTTTTTTTGGCAGATGATTGCAATAATAAATAAGCTCAAATTTCATTTTTATTTTAAAGTTGAAAATACTAAATCAGCACACTCTTAAGAATGTTTTTTTAGGCTGATTTCACCTATTTATTTGGAATAACAGAAGAATCCTTAAGTTAATTTATTTTAGTTGTATTTAATTAATTTATATTTAGTTTTCTTTGATTAAATGTGTACTTATTTTATTTAATATTATTTTATTTTTAATTTTATTTTAAACTCATGAGAAATATACTTTCAGTCTGTAATCCAGCTCGAACACTAATTTGTCAGAAATTCAGTTAAATTAAGCCTCAATTTTAGTTTATTAAAAAAAAAATTTTTTTTTTAATCAATCCAACAAACAATGCACAATAATACCATAATAATACAATTACAATTCCAAAACCAAGCCCAGCTCAGCAACATTCACAGTAGCAATCAACAGAGCAATTGAGAGTACTGTATTTTTCGGAGTATAAGTCGCTCCAGAGTATAAGTCGCACCGGCCGAAAATGCATTATAAAGAAGGAAAACAACATATATAAGTCGCACTGGAGTACAAGTCACATTTTTGGGGGAAATTTATTTGATAAAACCCAACACTAAGAATAGACATTTGAAAGGCAATTTAAAATAAATAAAGAATCGTAAACAACAGGCTGAATAAGTGTACGTTATATGACGCATAAATAACCAACTGAGAACGTGCCTGGTATGTTAACGTAACATACTGTTGTAAGAGTCATTCAAATAACTATAACATATAGAACATGCGATACGTTTACCAAACAATCTGTCACTCCTAATCGCTAAATCCCATGAAATCTTATACGTCTAGTCTCTTACGTGAATGAGCTAAATAATATTATTTGATACTTTACAGTAATGTGTTAATAATTTCACACATAAGTCGCTCCTGAGTATAAGTCGCACCCCCGGCCAAACTATGAAAAAAACTGTGACTTATAGTCCGAAAAATACGGTACACACAAACATGACACAAAACAATCCAAAAGTAGTCAAACAAAAATGAATAATATCAACAACAGTATCAATATTTATAAGAATTGAGCTTCAATTTGACTTATTTGGTATTTGGTAGGAGTACACAACAATTATTGGGCCGATATTTGCAGGGTTGGGCATTGTTGGCATTTGGGCGATTCTGAATTCTGGTTCCTTGTTTCGATTCAAGTTACCAACATTTTTTTTCAAGCATATATAAATAATAAGGTTGTCAAGTGATTATTTTTTTGAATCAGATCAATCACACTCTTGAATTGTGATTAATTATGATTAATCACAGGTTATTACTCGTTTACATAGTTAAAATTTGCTTAAGAAAATACCCCAATATTTGGACACAAATGCAATTGTATTGTCAGAATGTCATCAAGGTGTCAGAGTTTGTAGGTGCCGAACCCCAAGATGCAGAGAAGGCGGAAGGCATTGTGCGGGAAAACAAGATTTAATGTTTATAAAATAAAGGAAAAAACACAAACCAGGAACTAGGAACAGGAAACAGGATGCCAGGGAAACAAGAACTGGAAGACGAGGAACAAAAAGACAGCAGACTACAAACAGCTACAGAATATAGCTTACCGCTACCGCATCCAGCTACACTGACAACGACAAGTAGAAATGACAATGATCCAGCACTGACTGGAGGGGAAGGCAGGTTTAAATAGCAGCTGGCTGATTGACACCAGGTGTGGCCAGGTGCCAATCAGCCACAGCACTCAGGGAGACAAGTAGGAAATAAAGACAAAATAAAAGTGCTGGACAGAAAACTAAGACAAACGCAGAGAAAAAACTAAAACACAGTCAAACTGTCAGGGACAAGCCTGACACAAGAAACTTTTTAAAATGTTTTACTTACTGAAAGTCATTGATTTGTTTAAAACTTGGTGACAGTATAGTAAGATTTAAGTGCACCTTTTGATAGTATTTGTAGTAATGTAGCAGACAAGGTACATATTATAAACACTCGCATAAACAACTTAAGATAATGCACATCAGCATGTGCTCTTCCTTTACCCATTTTTTTAAACAAACAAGCTTGTTTCCCTTTTTTAGATGACAATGCTGATCTGTTTCTTTGATACGATGTGACCCTAGGTGGTTGTGATTACGCAAAATAAATTCAGCATCGGCCAGAAGTTGCAACATGTTGCTCTTTTTCATGTAGTACAGTTTGTTTATACTTGTTGTTATCGTGCTCTTCCAGTGTGTGTGACGGATCAGTTCTGGTGACAATCATGACATCTTCTTGCAGCACTTTGTTTTCACTGATGTCAGGTGGCCTAAATGCGCTGGTTGTCCATTTTCCAAAAGCATGATTTCACTTATCTGTGGTACATTTGTTGACAACATTGACACAGGTAAACTCCGCCAGAGTTGTTTGTCGTCCTCTGTTGATGTAGCATTCATGGTAACGACGCCATCCTCACGTACGTATTTGCTTTAAGGTGCTATTTTGAACTTGTTGTGTGTCGATTATAAGAAAGTTTGTCACTGCAATACCAACAAATCACCTTAGTTGCATCTAAAGTTCCGTCGGAGTGTGTTTTCAAGCGAAACTGGCCGCCGGACGCACCACTCTGATGCTTATGACTCATCTTTATTCTGGCCCTGCACCAAATTTTCCGGGTTTACACACGATCATAACAAACAGTGTGTTTAATGTTCATACATTTAAGATAACGCAATAATAATGCAATATTTTTTTGTTTATTATTCACATAAGTTGACAGTGTTAATAAATATCAATCCTTTGTGCTTGAATATAATTGTTATGAAGTTTCTTTTCCCAGGACTACACTTTCACAAAAGATTCACTTTATTTATGAAAACCTCATTAAACAAACTTTTACACATTTTCTTGTTTACGTGTTGAAGATTGGGATTTTTCTATCAGGGTTACATGTTGCCGATTCTGATCATCCCTTATTGAAATGGTTTGATACCGACCATGTATTAACTGTACATTTTTAAATGTATTTATGGTGAATGCTATTGACTGTTTTAACAATATCAACACATTTAAACTAGTTCCCTGGTTTCTTTTATTACATACATTTGTTTGCTTAAAACGAAGTCAATAGTATGCAATAACTAAACAAAAGCAAAAACTACTATCTTACTCATTTACATCCTTAGTTTTCTGCTCATAAAGTCCTCCAGTGTCGACTGTCCAGGGAATTATTCCCTGAGTTTGTATTTGCCGCAGTAGAGGTTTATCAGCAACCCGCGGCTCTAGAGCCGCATTAGCGTTGCCCTAGTGGCTCCCTGGACCTCTTTCAGAGATATGTAAAAATGGAAAAAGATGAAGAATTTTTTTATTTTATTTTAATATATTTTCTGTAGGAGAACAAACATGACACAAACCTTCCTAATTGTTAGAAATCCCACTGTTTATGTTAGACATGCTTCACAAATGAGAGTATTTGGCAAGCATCGTTTTGTCCTACTAATTTCAGCGATCCTTGAACTCATCATAGTTTGTTTACATGGACAACTTTCTCCGATGCTGCCACAGAAAGACGTGTTTTATGCCACTCCTTCTTTGTCTCATTTTGTCCACCAAACGTTTTATGCTGTGCGTGAATGCACAAAAGTGAGCTTTGTTGATTTTATTGATTTGCTGGACTGCTTATCAGGCATATTCGGTCAATCCATGACTGCAAGCTAATCGATGCTAACATGCTATTTAGGCTAACTGCATGTACATATTGCATCATTATGCCTCGTTTGTAGGTATATTTGAGCTCATTTAACTTCCTTCACTTATGTTCTCTGTGTATTTAATTTATTTTTGCATGTCTCATGACACATTATCTGGATGTAATATTGGCTGCATTTCTCATAGTTGTTTGTGTGCCATGTTGTTCCAGACCACAGCAAACGTTACCCAGCTTGCAAAGATTGTAATAAATCCATTAGAAGAAGACAGCCTGCTGTTTCCTTAAACTTGGACACACACATCTATACCTTTGGCCATTCTAAGACAGTCATTTCCAGGAGTTATCTCACCCTCTGAGAAGCCTCCATTTTACTACTGATTTCCAATGTTGTAAAAATGTGTAGAATAAAAATAAAAATACAACGAAAATTTGCATCAGGCTTTGATAGTAGGCCAATATAGCTAATATAGACACTTACATCATGTGTAGCCTTCCTTATAACACTTATATAAGGCTCTTAATTTTTTGCTGCTCCATACAGATTTTTTAAATTATTTTTTTTGGTCCAATACGGCTCTTTCAACATTTTGGGTTGCCGACCCCTCACCTGGGGAGCGGCTCCACACACTGTATGGAGAGACACAGTTAGCTGCTTAGCATTCTCTGGGACAGTGATTTTCTTCAAGGCGGTGGACTGAGCATCGAAAATAGGAATCAATGTTAAAAAATGTTGACAGTTCCGGGAGTATTGGAATGTAAGACACAGTTTTTATCGATGCTGGATGCCAAACCCTAATCTCAAACCGTGGCACATTTTAAAGGGCCTGTTTGGAAGAAGGCAACATTGTTTTATAAATATCTCCACCACGCTTTTATGGTTGGAATTCAACTTTTCGGCACCTATGAGGTCCCAAATAAACAAAAACTGGTGCCAACAGGCAATAAAAGTGGGTTTTGCATAAAATGACCCCTATAAATGTCTGTGGTCAAATCGCTGGATGAATTTAATAATGGTTTGTTTCACGACTGCCGTTTGTTGTGTAGCTTCTTCATAAAAGGTGATTCTGTGTTGTTAGCGCTGTGAACCACTGGCTGCCAAACGTCTCACTCACATTTAATCTGGTCAGTAAGCACTGTGTACTTTGCAGGGATTGAGTGTAGCCATCAGTCATTTCAGGCGTTTTGCTGTGTTTTTTGTGCGTGCTGTCTGGGAGAGAGTTCAGGCTTATGTTGGGCGACGGGGAGGAAGTGGATGGAGGCTATTTTGGAGAGCGGCTCTAATCTGGTTATTGCGGTTTCCACCCTCTCACTCTCTTTTCCCTGTGTCACTACGTCGTTCATGCTGTAATGTGTACAACTGACTGGGACCCTTTTACTTTGAGCTTTTGTTTTTTTCTTCTTCTCAGAATAGCAGGATGCAGCATATCATGCAATGTCTTGAATATACGGTCTCTGACGACAGCGTCTACATAATCCTATCTACTGTTCATATTGAGGATAGACGACATATGGATTTGGAATAGATATTTTTTTTCCATAGGAGAAGTAGGTTAATGTATACCACCTGCAGTTTTTTGCAATTTCTCTCGAACATGTGACAGTTGGCAGTGACTTAATATGGAAAGTAGCATGTATAGAGCTCTGAACTTGTGTTGAGTTCACAGAGTTCACAGTAAACTTCACCACCATGCTCAGCCCACACCCTATAGTGCAAACTAAAAACCTTCATAATTTAGCATCGCCCAAATTTCTGGAATACCTGGTTCAAATATGGTAGCGAGCGGGAAAACTGTCTTGGTGGAGTCCAATTTTTGTAGGAGCCCTGGAGTTGAAGGGAATTGCACAAAAATGCATGACATTGTTTTTTTTGTGTATCTCGTCATTACAGAGTTATCGAGTTTCATGTTCATCTCTGAAACCATTGACATCATTTTGGGTTTCAGCAGCATATCATATGTTTTTGCTAACCTTTGTATAATAACTACTTCTATAGTTCAACCACTATTCATCCTCTGACTTGTCACGTTTTGGGTCAGAATCCATCCACATTTTTGAAAGTGAACCTATCAATATCAAACGGAGACCGGAACTTTTGAGCCTCTCTTGCTAGCGATGTGATACAAATAGGTAGAGGTGGGGGAAATAAGCGATTTTTAGATGCATCGCAATTCAGACGTGGATGATTATAGAATCGATTAGTAAACGTCAATAATTGATAATCGATTCATTTATTTTAGATAAAGTAATGCAGACAGTTCTAAAATTTAACTGACTACAGGGAGCCAACTCACAGAGAGATCCGACCAGCTCTTTTATTTTAGGGCACTTATGGTCCGGTTTTGCACACATTTTCATTAATTTAATAAATGTGGGAATTAATTTAACTGTTTGTTATTCCAAATTAATTGGGGTTTTTTAAGTTGCAAGTGATAAATGCTTATTTAGTGAAACACAAAGAAATGTAAAGCTGCATCAATATACATAAATTAAAGATGCATCAATACTCGATTTTTAATCGAATCATAGCTCCTGAATCTTAATCGTAATCGAATTGTAAAGTGCCCAAAAATTCCCACCTCTACAAGTAGGGACGTTTCAATCAGGGTTTTATGCTGTCAATTCCAATACGATCATCTATGAGTGAGATCAGCTTATATTGACCACCGATTTATTTATGGTGAGTGCTGTTGACAGTTTAGAAATATCAAGATCATATTTAAATATTAAAATATTTAAAGGCAGCACGGTGGTACAGGGTTTAGTGCATGTGCCTCACAATACGAAGGTCCTGAGTTCGATCTGTGTGGAGTTTGCATGTTTTCCCCGTGACTGTGTGGGTTCCCTCCGGGTACTCCGGCTTCCTCCCACCTCCAAAGACATGCACCTGGGGAACAGTTGATTGGCAACACTAAATTGTCCCAAGTGTGTGAATGTGAGTGTGAATGTTGTCTATCTGTGTTGGCCCTGTGATGAGATGGCGACTTGTCCAGGGTGTACCCCGCCTTCCGCTCGATTGTAGCTGAGATAGGCTCCAGCACCTCCAGCGACCCCGAAAGGGACAAGCGGTAGAAAATGGATGGAGGATCATATTTCAACTAGTTCCTTATTCTCTTTTATTATGTATAATTGTTTGAGCAAAACAAAGTCAATAGTACACAATAACTAAACAAAAGCAAAAACTAGCGTCTATCCTTTGGTTTTTACCTTGAAAGACTTCCTGAATTTGTAAACATTAACAAGAACAACAAAAAAAGGGATTTTATGACAAAAAAAATCGATCTAATCACTCTGGTATCGATTATATACTCGATACTACCATTAGTATCAACACTACTAATACCTGGATCGATCCGCCTACCCCTTACGTGTACATTTGGCCGCTGCATTGCTATAGAGCACGGTTATATTATCTTCTCTCCAGATTCGAATTAATTTTTTTTTTTTAAATTTCCTGTTAATAACTGCTTACTTTCTGCTGTAACGTGGTTTCATCTAGGCTTCTCAAAGTTAGCTAAGCACTTATTTCATGTGTTTCAAGCTAGCTTAGCGATTAGCATTCCCTCGTGTTTGCTCTTGGTTTGCTCTTACAATTTAGCCTTGTCCTCCAATGATAATAATACTTGTAAGAAATGCAGTTTATTTTCCATAATGAAGTTGATTATTATTATCTTAAGGGAGCGGCTTCACACTGTGTAAGGAGACACATAATCAGCTGCTAGCTGCTTGTCAGCTGGGTTACCAAAACTAAATTAAGTAACAACCAGAAGGGATAGTTTTTTGTGATTGGTATTGAAAAGCATTAATCTGCATTGGCAGATCACATACCTTTTCACGGCAATCGTCAAATACTGATCCAGATACGAGCGCTAGATCTTTAACCGCATTTACCGGACTATAAGATGCACCGATATTAAAACCGCACTCACTAAATTTTAGAAGAACAAAAATATTTATTTCATATGTTGCTGCACCTGACTATAAACCGCAGATATATACCTGTATGTTGTGGAATGAGATATTTACATAGATAAATATTTACATAGATATTTACATTTTGTAATGTTTTTTTACATACCTTAATTGAGCGGTAGTAAATGGATAGATGTAATTGTTTCCAAACGGTGCCTGTAACACAGCAGTAAAACGGCTGATCAAACAAAACATAAAAGTAATTGATGCATTTTTTATCCTTTGTGAGATCATTAATATTTTTTTCTTTTTTTAATAAGGTTCAAGATGTTAATCAGGATTATTCTTCCTTGTACTTTGTCAACACTTGAGTTTGAACAGTTTCTTAAAGTTGATAATTTTAGTAAATTTTTTGATTTCTTTGCTTTAGCCATTCCATAATTTTGCTGTTAGCAAAAAAAATAATCATGGATTAACCGCACCTTTGTATAAGACGCAGGGTTCAAAGCTTGGGAAAAAAGTAGCAGCTCAAAAAACATGGTAGTCATTTTTCTGGCTTATAAACGTAAAGAAAAACTAACTTTTGTCTGGATCAATACCAGAAGTTTCTTCTTCCTTGGTCTACAAAGTTTTGCAGAAATTAGTAAAGCAATTTTCCTGACTAACAAATTCAGATGTACAGTTTTTATAATTCAAACATTTTATTTTAGCCGACAATATCTACGTGATGATTGATGGAAGAGGGAACTTAATATTCTTCCTTAACAAGAATCATTGTGAAATCTTGACCATTTTCCTTTACATTACAAGACCACTTGTGGCCCACGGTGGTCCATTTGAAGGCCAAGTGAGATCATCCCACATTCCTGCTGTGGATTTTTCCAGAGGCAGCCGGGGATCCGCGGGGCGATTTCACCCCACAGGCTTCTCTTTCTAAAAGAGAAGAGCGAGCGGAAAAAAAAAGGAAAACGCTCCCCTGTTGTCTGTGTTGGCTGTGTCAGCAGCAGGCGTGGCAGAAAATTCCAAAATGAGGGCGGGAGAGCGAGGTCTAAGGGGGCTAAAGAGAATAGATGAGGGCAGGGAGGGGGGCGTGTGCCGATAGTGTGGAAAAAAGACACACAAGTTGATAGAAAAACAAAGATATAGATCAGTATAGATGAGATGTACATCAAATAAAGAGAAGAAGAAAAATATGTTGTAATACCGTAAGAAAAAAAGAAGCAGCTAAACTGACTTCCTTCTACTTGTGGTGTCATGGCCTCTTTGTGCCCGTTGCTAAGATACCAGAGTTATTCGGCCTGGGACAAGAGGAGGGAGAACATTAAAGCCTCAATGATGTACAATGTTTTTTTCCCTTTTACTCCCACTGCAGATAATGTCTATCCGCTAGTCTCAACAGTTTACACGTCTAAAATTAGGCCAACTTTGGGTTAATTTGCCATTTGAGAAATGAACCATTTAACAAATATAATGGAACCTCAAAATTGGAGTGTTATCAGTGTTTCCCACACATTCATTTATTTGTGGCGGCCCGCCACGAAAGAATTACATCTGCCACAAATGGATTTTTCGGCTTTTGACTCGCTCGACCGCTCATAAAAGCAATGGTACTCTGTCTGTGAATGTACCTTGTAGTTACAACTCCGGTGCAGTAGGTGGCAGTAGCCTACTATGCATTGTAACTCCGCCAATAGCACTTAATTCACCTGGTGGGCCAGAAGAAGAAGAAGAAGAAGAAGAAGAAAAAGAAGAAGAAGCAGAAGACGACGATGGAGTAAAAGAAAAACGGACCGACCGGATCAAAATACGAGGGTAATATAAGTTATAGGTAGGTAGGTTATAGCTGCATCGCTCGCGGCTCGTCATATATTTAACGTTAATCCGCGATTTCACCGAGCGTTTCACTGACGGTGAGCAGCCTGACGCTGCTTCATTAACACCGCCGCTGTTTGACTCGGGGGCCGGGGCAGACGCACGTAGTAACAGTCACCTGTTTTCATACCGACGAGCTAACGTGTCCAGGTTATAACCCTGTTGTCAATAAACACACATGGACTGAAGCTAAATTGTCCACTGTCCACTGCAGCATGTGAATGCAATGAAAAGAATAAAATCTGAGCCAACCAGCTGTTAAAATGTTGTCCAGGTTAATGTTTTGGCCATTAAAGGCCCTTCATTTCAAGATTTCAACTGTGATCGGGCTTTAAACAGGTGGCTGACCTGTTCAGATGGGTGTAACTGCTACTGGTCAAATAATGTGAAATAGCATTTAATTTTACATGTATGCAATGCCATTTAAATGTAATTATAGATACTAATAATAATAAATACTGTGTAGTGTTGTAAATAGTCAACGGGAAGGATTTTAGTAAGATATAAGCCATGAGCTACACAGCCAGAAAAAAACCTAGGCAGGACAAGTAAAAATATTGGGGCAAGTAGATTTGAGAAGTCGGGCAAGTAGAAAAAAACCTTAATGTTGAACCCTGCATGTGTTGAGCTGCTGCCGCTTAAGGTTAGACGGCACTGTACATAGAGCGGTTCTGCTTGTTAGTAATAAATTCTAATGTTGGATGTTCACTCCTTCACACAGATGAGTATAGAAAAATATTTTCAACGGCCGAAAAGGGCTCGACTTGGAGAGGAGGTAGGCTTACAGTCCGGACCACAGGTGCGACCTGCTCAGCAGCAGCAGGAGGAGGAGGAGGAGGTTGTGGCAGGACACCTCTGCCTCTGTTTCACTTCATGTTGCTGGTAAATAATATGGTTGTAATAGTAGGCTAAAGTTAAATTATTTAGTATTCACTAATTAAAGGGGCAGAGCTTTAAGAGACATTTTAGCTTTTATATTTTATAAGATATATTTTTTGTAAGAACCACAATTAATAAATATATTTCAGTGAATAACTAATTGTTCAAATCTGTATATAAATATGTACATAAAGTGTTGTAATTATATTCCAACTCCGCGTTCTTCTTGGTCATGGCCGCTGCCGCCGCCACCCCCCGCCCCTCGACCACACCACCACAAATAGATGCCTGTCCTGTGGGAAACACTGGTTATACAGTTTGGAAACACAACAAAATTTAGCGGGAAAATATATTTCTCTTGGCTGGACCGTCATCCAGAGACTTCAGCGTGTCAGGCTTGTCCCTGACAGTTAGGTCATGTTTTATTATTTCCTCTTTGTCTGTCTTTATTTCCTGTCAGCGCTCTTATTTTGGCTTTATTTCCTGCTTGTATCCCTGAGTGCTTTTCCCCTTCAGCTGTGGCTGAATGGCACCTGGCCACACCTGGTTGTCAATCAGCCAGCTACTATTTAGTCCTGCTTTGCCCTCCAGTCAGGGCTGGAGTATTGTCGCTAGTTCCATCCATGTCATAGTTCCTTCGTGTCACAGTAAGTGTTTTGTTTCTTGTCCACAGTTAGCCTTTGTGCTAGTTTTTGTTCATAGCTAAGTTTGTTCTCCGCGTTGTGCGCGCCTTTTGTTTGTACCCTTTTGTTTGTTCTTGTTTTAGTGTTAAATTAAATCATGTTTTCCTGCTCAATGCCTGCCGCCATCTCTTCATCTTGGGGTTCGTCACCAACACACTCTGACACAGCGCAGCGAACATCTTTAGAATTTATTCTAAACATATGTTTCCGTTGCTTTTTCTTTAAAAATGTTTAGGGATGTGTCAATCAATCGACCAACGATTGGTATCGAACCATTTTCGTGAAAAAGTATGTGATCGGCAATTACCGATTTATGTATTTTAATGCAGATCACAAACACGATCCGGTCTGACTGGCATTACCGTATTTTTCGGACTATAAGTCGCAGTTTTTTTCATAGTTTGGCCGGGCTCCAGTGCGACTTATACATGTTTTTTTCCTTTTTTATTATGCATTTTCGGCAGGTGCGACTTATACTCCGGTGCGACTTATACTCCAAAAAATACGGTATATTTATTTTGGTACCCAGGTTGACAAGCTAGCAACTATATATGTTTCTCCATACACAGTGTGGAGCCGCTCCCCTAAATTAATAATAACTTCCATTGCGGCAAATAAACTACATTTACTAGTTTATCAAGTACCATGATCAAGTAGTATCGAGGCATGTTACACACAGAGAGCAAGCGAACAGCAGGCACACTAATAGCTAAATTAACTGCTGAGCTATTTTAAAACAACACCAAGAAATACGTGCTTAGGCAAGTTTGAGAAGTGTAGATGAAACCTGAGCAGAGATTAACAGGAAATTAACAATAAGAGTCTAGAGCAGGGGTCGGCAACCTTTACCAGTCAAAGAGCCATTTTGACCAGTTTCACAAATCAAAGAAATCAATGGGAGCCACAAAATTCTTTTGAAATTTTAAATGAAATGACACTGCATAAAAAGTTTTATTTTTGCTTTGTGCTATGTATAAACCAAGGGTTTCGAGTTTTGTATGATTGGCGCTTGACAACGTCATACTTGTCAACCTCCCAATTTTTACGGCAGACTACGAATTTCAAGGCAACTATTCTCTCGAACGTGCCGTGACGGTACAGCATTTAGCGCCCACTACAACCATCGTGCCGGCCCAGCCACACGTGGTATGGTACTTCTGCTTGCTCACGTTAATGACAGAAAGCATACTTGGTCAACAACCACACAGGTTACACTGACGGTGGTGGTATAAACTTTAACACTCTTACTAATAATGCGCCACACTGTGAACCCACACCAAACAAGAATGACAAACACATTTCGGGAGAACATCTGCACCTTAACACAACATAAACACAACAGAACAAATACCCAGAATCCCATGCAGCCCTGACTCTTCCGGGCTACATTATACACCCAGCTACCAAACCCCGCCCACATCAACCGACGCATGGGGGGGGGGGGGGCTGATGTGTGGGTGAGCAGAGTTGGGGTGGGGGCGGGGTTTGGTGGTAGCAGGGGTGTATAATGTAGCCCGGAAGAGTCAGGGCTGCATGGGATTCTGGGTATTTGTTATGTTGTGTTTATGTTGTGTTAAGGTGCAGATGTTCTCCCGAAATGTGTTTGTCATTCTTGTTTGGTTTTGGTTCAAAGTGTGGCGCAATATTAGTAAGAATGTTAAAGTTATTTTATATGGCCACCGTCAGTGTAACCTGTGTGGCTGTTGACCAAGTATGCCTTGCTGTCACTTACGTGTGCAAGTAGGAAATGCATACAACAAAAGACTAGGCTGACATGCTTTTTGTACAGATTGTAGAGGGTGCTGAATGCTGTACCATCATGGCACACCCTTATTATTATTATTGTTAGGGTGAAAATCGAAGAATATTCGGGAGTTTTCTGCGAGAGGCACTGAAATCCGGAAATCTCCCGGGAAAATTGGGAGGTTCGGTAAGTATGCAGCTGAGCCGCATCAGAGTGATCAAAGAGCCGCGGGTTGCTGACCCCTGGTCTAGAGAGAGGATAATATAACAACAACTGTTGTTGTGACGGCATTGTTTCCATGTGCTAAATTAGTCTGATTTTTCAAATAGTCCCAGATATAGTGTCCTCCCGTACTCTGGGGGCTTATTTCCTTTAACGCGTAATAATTTATTGCATCTGTGGCTCCTTGCAAGTCAGCAGCCCAGTTCTTGTTATACTTGATGTCCACTGTAATAATGGCACAGATTACAAATATTACGTGTGAATTGGCTATGTTGATGTTAAATAGCAGACAGCATCAAGAGATTATCTTATATTGCATTACGAACATGACGCTACTACCAAAAAGGTCTGAGAGCAGATGCCGGTCTGGAGCAATGAAAGACCAGCAGGAGAGAGTTGTTTTGAAGGAATTTTCGGACGTAGAATCATGGAAAGAAAACCTTCGAATGTCTTGGAGCTCATTCAATAAACTCTGTGGACTGATGGAAGGAGTTTTAAATCCGAAGGAAATGGCTGTTCATGCCGCAGCCGATACTGTTCCAGACGAAGGTTGCTATTGTTTAGTAAAAGCTTGTCAAACGATTAAATGTTTTAATCAGATTAATCACACTTTTGCATTTTGACAGTTTGACCCTGGAATGGATTACATAAATTCCAATATGGTGAATTTTTTTAAATTGATTTTGGTAATAATAACAATAAAACTACTACTACTACTACTACTACTACTACTAATAATAATAATAATAAGCGCTGTCAAATAATTAAATTAGAATTAGAATAATCAAAAGCTTTTGTATTTTAATCAATCACAATTAATCACAGTAAATTACTTGTGTTCAATTAATAAAAAAGAAACACCCCAATATTTTGACACAAATGCAATTTTATTGTCATAATGTCATACAGGAATTGTTACAAAATGTTACATGAATACAAGTCATTTATTCACTCAGAACAGTTTTATTTACACTGTCAAAAAATAGTAGATTTTACAGTAAAATACTGGCAGCTTAGTTGCCAGAATTTTACTGTAAAAATAAAAATGGTACCGTTTTTTTCATTTGCTGTAATGCACTGTTAAACAACCGCCTTAGATTTTATGGTAAAAACAAACAGACAAAACGGACAGTTGCCAGAATTTTACCGTAAAAAAAGCAGTCATAGTGCTTTTCAATTTACAGTAATTTGGTGTAAAAACCTGCGATGAGGTGGTGACTTGTCCTGGGTATACACCGCCTTCCGCCCGAATGCAACTGAGATAGGCTCCAGCACCCCCCGCCACCCCGTAAGGGACAAGCGGTAGAAAATGGATGGGATGTATGGTGTAAAAACATCTTAAAGGTTAAGGTAACTTAGATTAATCTGCATATATACATGATTGTGATTATTCTTTTGTCATCAATTGCATGAGTAATGCGGTAACTTTGACAACCTTAATAGTAATAATATAACAATAGTAATACATTTTATTTATAAGCACCTTTCAAAATAAGTGAAATCCTAGCGACTATGAAATCTTAAAGAGGTGAGTTCAGAGTCTGGATTTGAACATAGGATGT
>NC_084556.2:12632500-12795000 GCF_033978685.3 Nerophis lumbriciformis | reverse complement strand
GATCCGCCTGTCGATCTCACGATCCACTCTTCCCTCACTCGTGAACAAGACTTTGTGGTGAAGAAGGAGCTGAGCCGGAAGGCAAAGCTCTCAATTTACCGGTCGATCTACGTTCCCATCCTCACCTATGGTCGTGAGCTTTGGGTTGTGACCGAAAGGACAAGATCACGGGTACAAGCGGCCGAAATGAGTTTCCTCCGCCGGGTGGCGGGGCTCTCCCTTAGAGATAGGGTGAGAAGCTCTGCCATCCGGGGGGAGCTCAAAGTAAAGCCGCTGCTCCTCCACATCGAGAGGAGCCAGATGAGGTGGTTCGGGCATCTGGTCAGGATGCCACCCGAACGCCTCCCTAGAGAGGTGTTTAGGGTACGTCCGACCGGTAGGAGGCCGCGGGGAAGACCCAGGACACGTTGGGAAGACTATGTCTCCCGGCTGGCCTGGGAACGCCTCGGGGTCCCACAGGAAGAGCTGGACGAAGTGGCTGGGGAGAGGGAAGTCTGGGCTTCCCTGCTTAGGCTGCTGCCCCCGCGACCCGACCTCGGATAAGCGGAAGAAGATGGATGGATGGATGGATGGACGCTACAATTCAGCTGTAAACATGAATTTGTGAAAGACATATTTCGGAATAGTAGTAAAAGCCACTGTCAGGCGGAAATTCTGCAAAATAACAGTAGATGTGGGATTCATAAAGCTTTACTTATGTAGAAAAGCCAGCGAAGGTTTGCACTCAGCAAAGCGACTGATACAGTATACATGCTGAAAGGAACCGCAGCTCCTGTAGGCCGGCAGCACTCGTGCATCCCCAGACTACGACACTACCCCCAGACCCAAATTATCCTGCTACTCACTTGTGTTGACAGTTAATCACGCGTTAATGTCTCAGTAAATCTATACAGGCTGTATGTACACTGACTACTCTAAAGTGAATCTCGGTTAACCTTCCAGAAGATATATGCTGAATTGTGAATCACTTTTATGAGAGCCCGTACAGTTTTAAAGTAACATGATCACCATGGTAATGACAGATTGATATTGTGTACGATAAAATGGAATATCAGGTCAGACTATTACATATTGTTGCTTTAACAGCCAACCTTTCCCTCCTTGTCTCCCATCTGTTCACTTACTCACACATGACTGATAGTAATGATGATGTGTATAAGTTGATGATATATAACCGTAATAGTTTTCGTCATCGGTTCATAAAAAAAAACGGGGTTCTGTTGCATGCCAAAATCCCAGATCTTGTAGTAAACAACATTAGCGTGGATGTTCTGCTGAAGGCTATACTGACGAATTGCCTCTCAGCTGTTTCTGCTGTGTGCGTGTGCTTGGCGACGACGAGTTTGGATGACATATTTATTGCGCCATTTTAAACCTTATAAAGTGATGAAGTAAAACATTTTTCCTTTCCCGCTCCTCATTTACTGTTCAGCGACTTGATTGCGACTGCAGCCAACTAAAAGCTTATGGGGTGTTCATAATGGAGGGACTTGGATAAGATTTTAGAAATTCATTTAAGTGGATTCTTTTTCCTTAAAAGCATCTTTAAGTAGAGTTAGTCGACCATATGGTCAACACCTGCCCTGCCGCCATATATCACTGGCTAAACAGTAAATATGGTCAACACCTGCCCTACCGCAATATATCACTGGCTGAACAGTAATGCACCTTCTACCTTGGCTCAGCCTCACATGATGAGGGAATAAAGTAAACATTTCCGACTCATTCGGCTGTTCTCCAGCTGTGTTTCTGCATCACATCGCAGCCAGACGACGCTCCTGAAATACGGCCGAGTAACAGGATCTCCATTGATGACCCGTTGAGTCTCCGCTGTGGTCACAAAAAAACCGATGGGACTGTTGTTGCTTGTTGTTGGTCAATGTGCAACGACCCGGCTTGTTCGCAATAAAGCTGACTGGACAGAATAGACCAGACCAGGGTGACCTTTTCACCTCCCAACCTGCTTTGACCATGGCAACGCCCCGCAAAAAGTCACTAGTGTATGTGGGAATTTTCACAATTAACACTCTTTTTGGGTTTAAAAAACTATTTTAAAGTACTCTAGATAGGAGTCTTCAAGTACCGCCAAACTGATGGAGAGATAGAGTGGGGACCCCTACTTATATATCCTGTATAAAATGTTAGCTATCTTACACGCTAGTATGAAAATGATATAATTATTTATTCATGCTTTTATTTTGAAGTAAGGTGGCCATGCCACTGCTATTTCTAAACTACGCTACAGTGTTTAAAGGCATTTTCATTTCTAGGAAAATTGCAGGGAACTTAAAAAAATATATTGGGGGGGTATGGCTCGGTTAGTAGAGTGGCCGTGCCAGCAACTTGAGGGTTCCAGGTTCGATCCCCGCTTCCCCCATCCTAGTCACTGCCGTTGTGTCCTTGGGCAAGACACTTTACCCACATGCTCCCAGTGCCACACACACTTGTTTAAATTCAACTTAGATATTGGGTTTCACTATGTTAAAGCGCTTTGAGTCACTAGAGAAAAACGCTATATAAATATAATGAACTTCACTTCACTCTCGGGGGACCTCAAGGCGTTCCCAGGCCAGCTGGGAGACTTTAAGTCTCCCTAACGTGTCCTGGGTCTTCCCCGTGGGCTCCTCCTGGCTGGACGTGCCCTAAACACCCTCACAGGGGAGGCGTCCGGCATCCTGACCAAATGCCCGAACCACCTCATCTGGCTCCTCTCGATGTGGAGGAGCATTGGCTTTACTCTGAGCTCCTCCTGAATGACAGAGCCTCACCCTACATAGGTGAGGATAAGAACGTAGATCGAGTTTTATATATATATATATATATCCCTCTCAGGGTCGTGAGGGTGGCTGGAGCCTATCCCAGCTTCACTAGGGTGGAAGGCGGGGTACACCCTGGACAGGTCGCCACCTCATCACAGGGCTAACACAGATAGACAGACAACATTCACACTCACATCCACACAAAAAGACCCCGAGTCCGGGGATCGAACCCAGGACCTTGTTATTGTGAGGCACACGCACTAACCCCTGCTACACCGTGCTGCCCATATATATATATATATAATATATATATATATATATATATATATATATATATATACTGTATATCTATATATATATATATATATACAGTATATATATATATATATATATATATATATATACTGTATATATATATATATATATATATACTGTATATATATGTGTGTGTGTGTATATATATATATATATATATATATATATATATATGTATGTATGTGTGTGTGTGTGTGTGTGTGTGTGTGTGTGTGTGTGTGTGTGTGTGTGTTGCAATACAATAACATGATTGTTTTTTTTTCTCCTGTATTATCTTTTTTGCTGTTCTTTTATTCTTATAATTATCCATTCATCCATTTTCTACTGCTTGTCCCTCTCTGGTTGGGGGGGGGGGGGATTCGCTGGCTTATAATTATGTTTTTCTTTATTTTCTTTTATTTATTATTATTTGATTTACCTTAGATGTGATTTATTTCATCCTATGGTATTTTTCTTATTTATGATTATCCATTTTTTATTTAAAAATGTTTTTCATTGCCATATTGTTATTTAATTTATGGCTTTTTTAAACTACTGAATTTCTTGCTGCCACGAGCAAAGGCATGCCAAATAATGATTTGCGCTAAACGCTAGCTTAGCAAACAAAGCCAAGCCCATTTATAATTACTGCTAAACGCCAGCTTAGTTTATTGGGTTGAATTACCGTATTTTTCGGAGTATATGTCACTCCGGAGTATAAGTTGCACCGGCCAAAAATGCATAATAAAGAAGGAAAAAAACATATAGGGCGCACTGGAGTATAAGTCGCATTTTTGGGGGAAATTTATTTGCTAAAACCCAACACCAAGAATAGACATTTGAAAGGCAATTTAAAATAAATAAAGAATAGTGAACAACAGGCTGAATAAGTGTGCGTTATATGACGCATAAATAACCAACTGACAACGTGCCTGGTATGTTAACGTAACATATTATGGTAAGAGTCATTCAAATAACTATAACATATAGAACATGCTATACGTTTACCAAACAATCTGTCACTCCTAATCGCTAAATCCCATGAAATTTTATACGTCTAGTCTTTTATGTGAATGAGCTAAATAATATTATTTGATATTTTACGGTAATGTGTTAATAATTTCACACATAAGTCGCTCCTGGGTATAAGTCGCACCCCCGGCCAAACTATGAAGAAAACTGCGACTTATAGTCCGAAAAATACGGTACATACCATCCATCCATTTGCTACCGCTTATTCCCTTCGGGGTGGCGGGGTGCGCTGGAGCCTATCTCAGCTACAATCGGGCGGAAGGCGGGGTACACCCTAGACAAGTCGCCACCTCATCGCATACCGTTCAACAAATATTATTTTCGAGTGCATCCAGTTTATGTACAAACGCACAACTCGAAACTAAACATTTCTAGCGCCACACGAGCTGTACTGGCTGGTCGCGCAATTATTGCACAGCACTAAAATAAATGATCTATGGTTGCCATGGAAATGGCAACCATGGTTGCTTTAAAGTTGAAAACCACCACTTGAGCCAACGATGCTTTCCTGTGCATCTGCTGTTTCCTGTTTGGCCGCAGTTTGCCATGAAGCTTGTTGACAGGTTGGAGGACGGGTCAAGGAACAAGCCATCAAATTAGGTTGTTTTTTTCCCCATAATTTCATTTTTTTTCTTCAGGAAATGTAAAATGCATCATGGTGGTACATCTGAGACCCCCTTTAAGTGCTTTTTAGTGAAGTCAGATGGGGTTCAGTTCTCACGTCCAGCTTAGCTGCTGGGTCATGCAACTGCAATCTGCCTTTGTCCTTTTATCAGAAGCACAGTGTACGTGTGACTGTGTGAGCCAGTGTGGGTTCGTGCCACACTGCCGTGTAAAAAAAAAAAAAAAAAAGTATTTCTATTCAAATGCTGCAGAGTTGGAGCCACTGTTGGACATCCTGTTGATGTCACACAGGCTCATTCTTTTTGACTCTTTGGTGTGTGTGTTACACATGGTTGTACAGTGTACAGTCTGTAATTACACAAGTCCTTTTGTGTAGCGTTCAATTGTGTGTGTGTGCTTGTGTGGGCTTTTTTCCTCCATGCTGTTGTGTGAGGAGGACAACTCATTCCAGTCAAATGTTCTTCACATGTCGTCTTTGACAAGTGGACCTGCCATGTTCGGGGTTGTGATTATTGATAGCACACCAGCGGCCCTAAATTACGTGTGGTTCAGTTTAACAACAGCATCATGTTTGGCACACGCTATAATTCAGTCACAACTGTTGTGTTGCCATCATACGGAAGTCAATACATTTTAATAAAATAAAACATTTTAATTCTGATTATTTTTTATTAAACTTTATTAGTATTATTTTTTAATTATAATAACATAGAATTGATTATAAAATGTATTACATCAATAATATTACACAAGATACTGCATATTAGTTTTAGGATGATCAATATAAATTATAATAAGTTAGCATGGAATTTAATTGATATTATTGAAAATGAATGAAAAAAATAATACTGTGTCTGCGTTACTATTCATGTAATATTCGTATGTCAACATTGCACTCTATCACATACTTGTAAGGTATATTCTACATATTTTTGGCCTAAATTAAGCATTTTTAAGCATAAAAACAACAATGAACTAAACATATCAACACTACAGTAGTATTGGCTCTACACAAGACCAAACCAATTAGAGCACGCTGTTCAGTATCGTAGCTACTGATTGGCTTAGCCTCAGACAGCATTACTTTATTGGATTAAAGTAGTGTAAAGGTGACAAGGTTGGTGTTATTTTATGTGTAGAGGGCTTTCATAATGTTAAAAACGTATTTATAAGGTCATAAACAGTTGTTGTTATGCTATAGCTATAAAAATATTAGATTTGCAATTAATAATTCCTACTTCGTGGAAATGTATTTATGTACTACCATCAGGCCTAGAACCAATTAACAGCGATAAACGAGGGTATATTGTACCATTTTATAATAATTTAATATCATGGTAGTACCAGTATATAAACATACCATTTTAACAATATGTGTTGTTGATCTTCATACTAAAATGGAAGCACTAATTTTAGATTATTTATATTTGTGTAAAAATAAATAAATAAAAAATACCATTTGTGCATTTGAAAAGTGTTTTTTAACAAAAATTCCACACGTGCCTGGAAAAAAAAACTATGCATAAGAAATGCTACGGAGCCAATTAGAAATATTTTTATTATTAGATGACCGTAAATCTCCCTAAAGTTGTGCTGGTCAAATTTCAAACATTGGCCAAAATAACCTTCAACAAATATTTGCATTAAAATAACTTTGGGTCCGGACGTTGACCACAGAGTCTGCCTATTTTTGGCAGACCTCAGTCAAGTCTTGCATGTTTCTGTGCTCATTTCAGTATTGTTCGTCTATTTCTGTGCTTCCATGCTCATGGCAAAGTGTCAAGAGGAAGTTAAAGGTTGTTCTTCTACAAGGCTAAGGGTGAGGAGAGACACTAAACTGTACATCTTACTGTACATCCGTAATGGCTGAAACATGCCCTACAGTACACCTAACGATGGTACAATTTAACCTGTACTAAAATATTCCTATCAGATGTTACTATTGCAATGTAGTTTAAAATAATCTTCAGATCGTTTTTTTAATTATACTATCATCAGTCAGTTTAAGTCAACATTTTTTTCTCTAATTTCCACCTCCCCTACTTGGCTTGGCACAACGCTACTCGCTATTGGCACTTATCTATTAAGTGGTTACCGGTACTAGGACTGGGCCGATAACAAATTGTGCTCGACAATATATTGACCTAAAAATGATTGTCGATTAAACAATATTATTTCCAATATTTTTTGCGACCAAATTAACCACAGATGTACTGACAATACAAAATATTATTGTATGTATATACCCTTTTGAATGCAATAAACTTGTATTTGTCGTATAATTTAACATTGTAATTGAAATGTAAACTTTTGAATAGCAAGTTAAACAAAACAAACCAAATAATACAAATAAGATAAGCAGTTGAATAAAAATCACAACCAAAAGCAATAAATTAGGTTCTGTCTATGTTTTAAAGGAGGAGCTCAGGGACCCTCAAATATACACAACCAAAACAATAAATAAAAAAGCTAAATGAAGGTTTATGACTAAAATGATGATTATTATTATTATTGTTATTGTGGTATTGTTTAATGTGCTCAAAAAGTAATTATACACACACTAAAATATTTCAACCAAGTTGTATTTTTAAAAATAAATAACAACATAGTATACTTTCTTGGTTGAGGAAACATCACATTTTGTTTTGGCTTCATAAGAACCATATTATTTGTATTTGTATGTTTAAATATGTTTATCTTCTTCCATTTTAATTTGTAAACATTTTAGAATGTTTTTTGATGAATGCTAATTGCGTGATCAGTTATTTCACTTCCGGTTTATGTGACGTCACGCAAGTTCCCTTCCTGTTGAACAGACTTTGTGTCCGTCTGTTTCAACTTGACACTGTGGAGTTTATAGCCATAATTTTGTGCAAAAACAGCACCGCCATTAAGTTTATTTAGACCAAGGGTCCCCAAACTTTTTGACTCGGGGGCCGCATTGGGTTAAAAAAAATTGGCTATATATATATACAGTATTAGGGCTGCAACAACTAATCGATTAAATCAATTAAAATTGATTATAAAAATAGTTGGCGATTAATTTAGTAATCGATTCGTTGGATCTATGCTATGCGCATGCGCAGAGGCAATTTTATTTTATTTATTTATTATTATTTTTTTTTTAATAAACCTTTATTTATAAACTGCAACATGTACAAACAGCTGAGAAACAATAATCAAAATAAGTATGGTGCCAGTATGCTGTTTTTTTCCCCAATAAAATACTGGAAAGGATAGAAATGTAGTTTGTCTCTTTTATCCGATTATTAATCGATTAATCAAAGTAATAATCGACAGATTAATCGATTATGAAATGAATCGTTAGTTGCAGCCCTAATATATATATATATATATATATATATATATATATATATATATATATATATATATATATATATATATATATGTATGTGTGGGAAAAAAAATCACAAGACTATTTAATCTCTACAGGCCTGTTTCATGAGGGGGGGTTCCCTCAATCATCAGGAGATTTTAATGGGAGCATTCACATACCATGGTTTATATAGGGCACAGAGTGGGTGGGTACAGGCTGGCGTAGGGGCGTGGTGATTGGCTCATGTGTTACCTAGGAGGTGTTTCCGTCTGTGGCGGCATGCTGTTACAATTTCGCTGCGCTTGTTGAGGGATGACAGGTCTGGACGGTAAATAATAAACAGTTTCTCTTTCAAGCATAGGTTGCATCTTTTATTACCACTATTGTAAGGTCTGCTGGATGCAAGAATTTGCCATGTTATTGAATATTCAACATTATTGTCTTTGAGGTCCCAAATGTGTTTGTTGAGTTCTGTGGTATTCCGCAGGTTTTGGTTCCTGAAAGAAGCCTTGTGATTGTTCCATCTGGTTTTGAACTCTCCCTCGGTTAATCCTACATATGTGTCGGATGTGTTAATGTCCTTGCGTGTTACCTTAGATTGGTAGACAACTGATGTTTGTAAGCACCCCCCGTTGAGAGGGCAATCAGGTTTCTTTCGACAGTTGCAGCCTTTGTTGGTTTTGGAGTCGCTCTGTCCGGGGGCCGACGGCTCATTTGCAATTGTTTTGTTGTGGTTTGAGATAATTTGTCGTATATTGTTCATACAGCTGTAGCTCAATTTAATGTTGTTCTTGTTGAATACTTTTCTTAGGGTGTTGTCTTTGGGAAAGTGTTTGTCAATCAGATTGAGGAATTTGTGTCCAATGTTAGTTGAGACGTTTTTGCTGTATGGGGGGTTGTACCAGATATACAGCAAAAAGGCGTTTTGCCATGTTGGCAAACATGTAGCAAACATGTACCACTTTTTATGGGCATTTTAGAAGCAGTCCTGCTGTGCCTTTACAACGGACCCCACTTTTTTAGCGCGCTGAAGACGCCACCTGGGAGATGCTGGCATTAATTGCAAGCGTGCATTGAAATGTGCCACAGACGAAAGAAAAGGCATATTGCTGTAGGCTTTTTTCTTAAATAGTACACAGAAGGTGTGGGGAAGTAACAATTAACATTACACATGTCAAAAGTGGTAAAAGAATGGCTAAATCAGGCTAGAATAAAGGTTTTAGAATGGCCTTCCTAAAGTCCTGACTTTAAACGTGTGGACAATGCTGAAGAAACAAGTCCATGTCAGAAAACCAACAAATTTAGCTGAACTGCACCAATTTTGTCAAGAGGAGTGGTCAAAAATTCAACCAGAATCTTGCCAGAAGCTTGTGGATGACTACCAAAAGCGCCTTATTGCAGTGAAACTTGCCAAGGCACATGTAATCAAATATTAACATTTTGACCCAGCAGATTTGGTCACATTTTCAGTAGACCCATAATAAATTCATAAAAGAACCAAACTTCATGAATGTTTTTTGTGACCAACAAGTATGTGCCCCAATCACTCTATCACAATAAAATAAGAGTTGTAGAAATTATTGGAAACTCAAGACAGCCATGACATTATGTTCTTCACAAGTGTATGTAAACTTTTGACCATTACTGTGTATGTATATATGTGTGTGTATATATATATATATATATATATATATATATATATATATATATACATATACATATACATATATATATATATATATATATATATATATATATATATATATATATATATATATATATATATATATATATATATATATATATATATATATATATATATATATATATATATATATATTATAGGCATTGATATACGCTTAGTAAGTTGTGTATTACCTCATTAGGCTGTGTTTTGAAACAACAAGCACACACTGTCGTTCCCGTCAGTGTGGAGTGATGCAATGGAGACCTCAACAACAAAGTCGTAATTCACAGTTGAGTGCCGTTGGTAACGAACGGAGATGAACATGCTGATGTTCTGGAATATTGCTCTCGCTGGATAAAGAAACAGTGCTGTAATTGTACACTCACAAGAGATGTTTGTCTCTTATAAAGCTGATAATGCTCAATTTTGATTGACCCTGTTGTATTTTTTTTAGCTACTTGAGTGCAGCAATGGCCAAGGCTGATTTATTTAAGGGTGACCTCTTTTTTTTTGAGGATGAGGAGAAAAGGCACGTTGTGCTCCCACAGCGCTGAGAGGAGCTGTCACTGACAGGAAGCAGAAGATGAAGCAGTTAGGAGATAGCTGCCAAAAATAAGAAGGGAGCAGTTGGGGGAGTGTAGGAGGAAGATGTACTGTGCTTCAGTGTAGCCAATGCTGAGCCTTGCAAGAGAATGTTATTACCTGCAAGATGGCGGTAAGTTCAAGTTGAGGCTGCTTAATTTGGCTTTTTGACACAGATTTTTGAATTTGGAACGGTGTACTGTGCTGCATTGTCTAATTTGTATTATTGCTCATGATGCATGCACATGTCATTTTTATGGACACAGCGGGAGACAAAACAAATATTTCACAAATAGGTATGTTCTTTTATTGTTCGTGACCCATCAGTAAGGATGGGAATTGATAAGATTTCCCTTTTGATTCTGCTTAGCGATTCAGTTCTTCATTGGTTCTCATTTAAATAAAAGGATAACAAATAAGATGATTAGCCTTCACTTAAGTTTGTACATTCATGTTTCTTCTAAACCGAACTAAGTGAAGGCTAATCATCTTATTTCCATCCATCCATCCATTTTCTACCGCTTATTCCCTTTGGGGTCGCGGGGGGCGCTGGAGCCTATCTCAGCTACAATCGGGCGGAAGGCGGGGTACACCCTGGACAAGTCGCCACCTCATCGCAGGGCCAACACAGATAGACAGACAACATTCACACTCACATTCACACACTAGGGCCAATTTAGTGTTGCCAATCAACTTATCCCCAGGTGCATGTCTTTGGAAGTGGGAGGAAGCCGGAGTACCCGGAGGGAACCCACGCAGTCACGGGAAGAACATGCAAACTCCACACAGAAAGATCCCGAGCCCGGGATTGAACCCAAGACTACTCAGGACCTTCGTATTGTGAGGCAGATGCACTAACCCCTCTGCCACCGTGAATCATCTTATTTGTTATCCTTTTATTTAAATGAGAACCAATGAAGAACTGAATCGCTAAGCAGAATCAAAAGGGAAATCTTATCAATTCCCATCCTTACTGATGGGTCACGAACAATAAAAGAACATAACTATTTGTGAAATATTTGTTTTGTCTCCTGCTGTGTCCATAAAAATGACATGTGCATGCATCATGAGCAATAATACAAATTAGACAATGCAGCACAGTACACCGTTCCAAATTCAAAAATCTGTGTCAAAAAGCCAAATTAAGCAGCCTCAACTTGAACTTACCGCCATCTTGCAGGTAATAACATTCTCTTGCAAGGCTCAGCATTGGCTACACTGAAGCACAGTACATCTTCCTCCTACACTCCCCCAACTGCTCCCTTCTTATTTTTGGCAGCTATCTCTATAATATAACTATAATATCATAATACAATTAATAGTGTACTGTAGAAATGAACAAAATATTACATGAAGTGATTATGTTTAAAATAATATATCTGAAAATATGTGATGATGTTTTATATTGTAATTGTGTGCATCACAACATCACAACCATAACTAAATGAGCTGACCACTCAAAACTAAAAGTACGCCTGCTAGTGACAAATATAAGTCAAGTCCAATAAACGTGTGCACTGTGCACTTTTGCAACCATCAACTATAGACATGGACTATTATTTTGCAGAAAAATAAGCATATCTGTTTTTTTCAGGAAGGATATGACATTTTTCTGACTATTTACGGTGTGTCTGCTGTGGAGAACAATTGCCAAACAGTAGGAGGCACGCAGCCTACCAGTCTGACACCGTTTTGTCACAATGTGCATAAGTATTTACAGTTAATAATAACAGCTTTTGCGATGAGGTGCTAATATGTGTGTGAGTTAGTTAGTTAGTTGGTTAGGCTGCAGTACATCGCAGCTGTTGCTGCTGGTGGAGATTCACTTCTGACTCAGAACAATGTTTCTGGTACTATTTCCTCTCTTTGAAGAAATATCCACTTTGCAAGTATTGCAAGTTGCCTTGTTGTCATCTGTGGAGGTTTCCCGGTTGGGGGGGTTGGGGGGAGGGGGGGTTCTCCTGATGCCGACAGATCTTCTTGAGCTCGTGGTACAGGGTTAAGCAAGTTTTTATTTTCATCCACGCATGGAGGGATTGCTTTCCAGCAATATGTGTTTGGGCTTTTCAGTCCCGCGTGTCTCTGTTTGTGTGTGTTTTTTCTGTCTCCAACTCCAACAACGTATCTCTGCCCGGCTGCTGCCAATAAAGGCGACAGGTGATTAGATAACAATCCCCAGCTGGGCAATCTACTCACCTGCCGTTGCTTCGAGGCCGGTCCCTACACACCCCGCTCCGCTGCAGGCTCGCAGGCCACGCCCCCTCCACATCATCCTTTCTCGTTAATAACTCGCCAGCTTTTGCGCCGCTTCCACGCCGTGCGTGGTGGCGTCACGCATGCGCATAGGTATGGATAAGAGAATCGGTAACAAAACAGGCAAATGATTCCCAGGAATCAAAACACTTGGAGCCGGTTGTAAACAAGAACCGTTTTTTGATTCCCATCCCTACCAGTAAGACCAGAAAAAGTTGCTCGATTTGTCACTCATCACTTTTTAAAAAAAACCTCAATATATGGTCTGAATAAAAGTCGCTAAGTTGGCTCCTATTGCTGCATCTTCTTGTTCTCTGGCAGACCAACTGCGAATGAGGTGTTTTAAGAACAGTGGAAAACGGCCTTAGACTTAGACAAACTTTAATGATCCACAAGGGAAATTGTTCAACACAGTAGCTCAGTTACAATGATGGAAAGTGTAAGGATGGAAAGGACAATGCAGGTATAAAAAAACTAATATAGCAATAAAAAAATCTAACATAAATACGAATATATACATAATATGTGTACAGAATAATATATATACAGATATATTATATTATGTCTATAACATATATATACAATATATACCAATGACCATGTACAATATTACAGTATATACAGTATATGTGACAGCAGCAGCATAAAATAGAGAGTAGATCCAGCAGGAAATAGAAAATAGACACTATAAACATTATAAGCAAAGAGAAGTAGCTAACATGTCAGGTGTCAGGTAATAGGCAGATGTCATCTATTGCTGTATGGCGAGTGATTATACAGCTGGATGGAGTGTGGAATGAAGGAGTTCTTGAATCGCACAGTGCGGGAAGGAAGTTGAAGGAGCCTGTTGGAGTATGAGCTCCGCTATCCCTTAATTGTCAGGTGGAGTGGGTGGGCAGGATTGTCCATGATGGCGAGCAGTTTGTCCAGTGTCCTCCTATCCCTCACTGACACAAATGCCTCCAACTGCGTGCCAATAGTTTGGCCGGCTTTCTGGATCAGTTTATCAATCCGGTTTGAGTCCCTTTTGCTGGTGCTGCTGCCCCAACCAACCACTGCAAAGTACAGGGTACTGGCCACAACAGACTGATAAAAGATCTCCAACAGCTTGCTGCACACATTAAAGGACCTAAGCTTCCTCAGGAAAAGGAGTCTGCTCATGCCCTTCTTGTAAACAGATTTGCAGTTGTCCTTCCAGTCCAGTCTGCTGTTCAAGTGGACTCCCAGGTACTTGTACTGCCCCACTACTGCCACCTCCCGGCCCTGGATCTTGATGGGCTCCACCGGGGTCACTCTCTTCCTAAAGTCGATGACCAGCTCCTTGGTCTTGTCCACATTAAGGACCAGATGGTTCGCCTGAGACCACTCCACAAAGTCAGCGATCAGTGTCCTGTACTCCAATTCCTGTCCCTCTCTGATACACCCGACCACAGCAGAGTCTTACATAATAATGGCGTTACTTTTATAAGTAGAGAGTAATCTAATTAATTACTTTTACGTACGTTACAACGCCGTTACCGATGCGTCTGATGTAACGTGGCAGGTTACTTTTGATGTGGTTGTATGTCAACAAGTCAGCGCCAGAAGCACAGCAAGTTCAATGTCGGAAGTAACTTTACTAATGCAAGCAACAACCAGCACCTCTGTAAAATGAACTTGATATTAAATAGGAAGAGTCAACATCACACAGCAAACAACATGCAACATATAAGTGTGCGCACACACACATACCACTAAGAGAGAATAATGAACATCAAATCATTGATTGAAGTGACAAACTTGCAATTCTACAGCACCCAGTTTGTGGAGACTACAGTAATGGAAGCAGATTCAATCTATTTATTAACCCTAGATAACACAATCTAGTGACAAAATTCAACAGAGCTATAAAAATGCCGCTGCAGAGCTAACAAAAACAGCCTACCTAAAATGCTGGTCTGTCTAAATATACACCAATTAAATATGTCTTTAAGATATGAATTAAATGATCAAATTAAATAATTCATTAAATTGTCCATTAATTAATAAAATAGTGACATTTAATTGAAATAGTTGTGTTTTACTTATTATTATTTATTAAGTTATTGATGAAATTATTCCACAATCAACCAATTTATATATTTCCCTTTTTGTTTACTGAATAGCCTATGATGTGCCACATGGAAACATATTAAAATAATCTGTCAGTCACCCTTCCAGAGCAGGTGGGCATGATCAGTGTTCTGATTAGTTGAACTGCACTGCAAATAAATAATTAACTTAGTCTTAGACTTAGACTTCCTTTTTATTGTCATTCAAATTTGAACTTTACAGCACAGATAAGAACGGAATTTCGTTACATAAGCTCATGGTAGTGCAGGATTAAAAAGCAATAAGGTGCATAAATAAATAAATAAATAAATATAAATAATATATAAATATATATATAAAATAAATAAATATATATAAATAGATTACTGTACAGATAAATATATTGCACTTTTTCACATGCGTCCACGTTTATGGATGTATGTTATATTGTCTTTTTTATTCCAGCGAGTTAATCCATTTTGGGGGGCATTGAGGGGATAATCCAATTTAATTATGATGCGTTCAAGAGTCTTACGGCTTGAGGGAAGAAGCTGTTACAGAAGCTGGAGGTTCTGCTTCGGAGGCTGCGGAACCTCTTTCTAGAGTCCAGCAGTGAAAACAGTCCTTGGTGGGGTGGGAGGAGTCTTTGCAGATTTTCTGAGCCCTGGTCAGGCAGCGGCTTTTTGCGATCTCCTGGATAAGAGGAAGAGGAGTCCTGATGAACTTTTCCGCCGTCCTCACCACTCTCTGGAGAGACTTCCAGTCTGAGGCATTGCAGGCTCCAGTCCAGACAGAGAGATGCTGTTGGTCAGGAGGCTCTCTATAGTGCCTCTGTAGAATGTGGTGAGAATGGGGGGAGTGAGCTGTGCTCTTTTCATCCGACACAAAAAGTGCATGCGCTGCTGAGCTCTTTTTACAAGAGCTCCGGTGTGTAGGGATCAGGTTATATTGTCAGTTATCTGCACCCCCAGGAACTTGGTGCTGCTTACTATCGCCACCGCTGTGCCATTAATGTAGAGTGGAGCGTGGCTGGACTGGTGCTTCCTGAAGTCAACGATGATCTCCTTGGTCTTGTTGACATTCAGGACCAGGTTGTTGGTTCTGCACCAGTCAACCAGATGTTTCACCTCCTCCCTGTAGTCCATGTCATTGTTGTCACGGATGAGGCCCACTACTGTCGTGTCGTCCGCATACTTCACAATGTGGTTGGTAGTGGACCTGGTGCAGCAGTCATGGGTCATCAACGTGAACAGCAGCGGACTCAGGACGCAGCCCTGGGGAGAGCCGGTGCTCAGGGAGATGGCACTAGAGGTGTTGTTGCCCACTCTCACAGATTGGGGTCTGTCTGTGAGGAAGTCAAGCAGCCAGTTGCATAGGAGGGTACTGAATCCAAGGGGGGGCAGTTTGCTCACCAAGTGCTGCGGGATGATGGTGTTGAATGCTGAGCTGAAGTCCAGGAACAACATCCGCACATGTGTGTCCTTTCCTTCCAGATGTTCTAAGCTCAGGTGGAGTGCAGAGGAGATGGCGTCCTCTGTGGAGCGGTTATGGCGATAAGCAAACTGGTATGGGTCGAATGTGGGGGGAAGTCTGGAGACAATATATTCCTTTACCAGCCTCTCGAAGCACTTCATTATGATGGGGGTGAGTGCAACGGGGCGGTAATCATTGAGGAAGGAGATTGTAGTTTTTTTTGGCACTGGAATGATTGTGGCCGTCTTAAAACATGATGGTACCACAGCCTGGGTCAGCGAGATGTTGAAGATGTCTGTGAGAACCCCATCCAGCTGGTCTGCACATCCCTTAAGCACCTTGCCCGGAATGTCATCAGGTCCTGGTGCTTTCCGGGGGTTCACACTCCTCAGGGTTTTCCGGACATCTGCTATATCCAGGTTGAGCGGCTGCTCATCAGGGCGAGGGATGGATTTTCTCGCCGGAGTGGTGTTAAGTGCCTCAAACCTTGCAAAGTAGTTGTTAAAGTGGAACATTATCACAATTTCAGAAGGGTTAAAACCATTAAAAATCAGTTCCCAGTGGCTTGTTTTATTTTTCAAAGTTTTTTTCAAAATTTTACCCATCACGTAATATCCCTAAAAAAAGCTTCAAAGTGCCTGATTTTAACCATCGTTATACACACCCGTCCATTTTCCTGTGACGTCACATAGTGATGCCAACACAAACAAACATGGCATCACTATGTTTGTTTAGCTATAGCGACATTAGCTCGGATTCAGACTCGGATTTCAGCGGCTTAAGCGATTCAACAGATTAGGCATGTATTGAAACGGATGGTTGTAGTGTGGAGGCAGGTAGCGAAAACAAAATTGAAGAAGAAACTGAAGCTATTGAGCCATATCGGTTTGAACCGTATGCAAGCGAAACCGACGAAAACGACACAACAGCCAGCGACACGGGAGAAAGCGAGGACGAATTTGGCGATCGCCTTCTAACCAACGATTGGTATATGTTTGTTTGGCATTAAAGGAAACTAACAACTATGAACTAGGTTTACAGCATATGAAATACATTTGGCAACAACATGCACTTTGAGAGTGCAGACAGCCCAGTTTTCATCAATTAATATATTCTGTAGACATACCCTCATCCGCTCTCTTTTCCTGAAAGCTGATCTGTCCAGTTTTGGAGTTGATGTCAGCAGGCCAGGGAAGCTAGGGTCGATATTCTTCTCTTGATCATCTTCGGTGGCATAAGGGACGGTGTGAGCCAAGACATCCAGGGGGTCTAGCTCGCTCGTCTGCGGGAACAAACTGCCGCCATTGCTTGCCGTGCTACCGAGGGCCTTTGTCCCTGAATTGTTCACACACTCCGGCAGATTCAATGGGGGTCTGGCGGCAGATTTCTTTGACTTTATCGTTGGAAATGCATCTGCTTTGAGTGTCGCAGGATATCCACACATTCTTTCCATCTCTGTCGTAGCATAGCTTTCATCGGTAAAGTGTGCGGAACGAACGTCCAATTTCTTGCCACTTTCGCATCTTTGGGCCACTGGTACAACTTGAATCCGTCCCTGTTCGTGTTGTTACACCCTCCGACAACACACCGACGAGGCATGATGGTACGGAAAACAGTCGAAAAAACGGAAAATAACAGAGCTGATTTGACTCAGTGTTTGTAATGTGTTTGAGAAAATGGCGGATTGCTTCCCGATGTGACGTCACAACGTGACGTCATCGCTCCGAGAGCGAATAATAGAAAGGCCTTTAATTCGCCAAAATTCACCCATTTAGAGTTCGGAAATCAGTTAAAAAAATATATGGTCTTTTTTCTGCAACATCAAGGTATATATTGACGCTTACATAGGTCTGGTGATAATGTTCCCCTTTAAGGTCATCTCGGAAGCTGATACTGTTGTCACAGGAACAGGGGGCAGCTTTATAGTCCGTGATGACCTGTATGCCCTGCCACATTCGTCTAGTGTTTGTAGGGTTCTCGAAGAAGTCCTGCACTTTCCCACTGTGAGCACGCTTTGCAACCTTAATGGCACGGTTCAGGTAAGCTCTGGCTGATTTTAATGCCACCATGTCGCCAGACCTGAAAGCCTTGTTCTGAGCCTTCAGCATTGCACGTACCTCACTGTTCATCCAGGGTTTCTCGTTGGCCCGTGTGGGGATGTTCTTGATCACACTGACATCCTCCATGCACTTCTGAATGTATGCGGACACAGACTCTGCATACTCCTTCACACATGTATGGTGATTTTCGGTGGCGGCTGCTTTGAACATGTCCCAGTTTGTGGTTTCAAAGCAGTCTTGTAATGCTGACGTTGCTCCCTCTGGCCAGGTCCTCACCTGCTTCACTGTAGCTTGCTTCCTGATCAGCAGGGGCTTGTATACAGGAGTTAGCATCACAGATAGATGGTCTGAGGAGCCGAGGTAGGGGCGTGGTGCAGTTTTATATGCCTGTTTAATATTACTATACACCATGTCCAATCTGCCTCCACCCCTGGTTGCAAAATTCACATATTGATGGAAATGAGGGAAAACTGTTTTCATGTTAGCTTGATTAAAATCCCCTACCACGATGAAAACTCCCTCTGGATGTGTAGTTTGCAGTTCATTGATGGAGCAGTACAAAGCATTCAAAGCTTCTTTGGTGTTAGCACTGGGGGGAATGTACACTGCTGTGAAGATCATAGCACTGAATTCCCTGGGTAAATAAAATGGCCTGCATTTTATAGTTAATAGTTCAACATCAGGAGAGCAGTGACGTGATACTATCTTCCCATTATTGCACCAGTTATTATTGACGTATATGCAAACACCACCGCCTCGGGATTTTGTTTTTAGAGGCAAAAGTGGTGTTCATTTCTTGCTTAATTGACAAAATCCTTGCTATTTTAGATATCTTTAAAAATATTATAATCATTCTGCTAAAAAATATATATGTATACATATATATATATATATATGTATATATGTACTGTATGTCTGCTGGGAAAAATAACATTTGATGATGAACAACAGCTGGAGATAAGTTTTGCTTTCCATTATAAGCAAGCAAGCATATAAGTTTTGCTTTCCATTATAAGCAAGCAAGCAATCATTTTCGATGAATTATTAACTTGTGTGAGTTTGCGGCTGTATGGCAAGCAAACACTGAACAAAAAACTAATAGTAGTGATGAAGTGGAGTGGAGTATATTTATATAGCACTTTTTCTCTAGTGACTCAAGGCGCTTTACATAGTGAAACCCAATATCTAAGTTACATTTAAACCAGTGTGGTTGGCACTGGTAGCAGGTGGGTAAAGTGTCTTGCCCAAGGACACAACGGCAGTGACTAGGATGGCCGAAGTGGGGATCGAACCTGGAACCCTCAAGTTGCTGGCACGGCCACTCCACCAACCGAGCCATACCGCCCCAATAATAGTAGTGATACATTACTATTTACACATGGATGTTTTTTTAATATTTAAAAAAAGTAAAAAGCAAACCACTATGTACAATATCATTTCAATATAACACATACATTCTTTGGGTCAAGTGTTACGGAGACACACGGGAGCATCCTGGCCAGCTTCCTGTCATGTGACCGTCAACAGGAAACACTGCAGTGAAGGTGACCTTGTCTTGACTTTAATGGACGGGAAACTCAAAAAGGTGTTCATCTGTTAGAGGCTACGCACACGGAAACAGGCACCTACAGCACTAACGTTGCAGAGGGAATACTTGTGGAAATGTTTCCCCCTCACTTTCATAACTCACAACATAATAAGGTTGTAAACTACATTGATGCTATCCTGAGGCAAAAGTATTACTGTAATGCCGCTTTCTTTATGCATGTTCCTTATCCATGTTACCATGAATTGATTAACGTGGACCCTAAACAAGTTGAAAAACTTATTCGGGTGTTACCATTTTGTGTTCAATTGTACGGAATATGTACTGTACTGTGCAATCTACTAATAAAAGTTTCAATCAATCAAAAAAAAGTCGATATGGATGTATCATCTGGAATTATATATGAAATATAGATGAAAGTATCTAAGATTCACAGTTGCAGTGTTTCTCAATTTCATTTGTGGTCCTGAATTTTGACTGCCTATGCTTAACAACACATTATAATGGGACTTGTTGCTGGGGTGACATTGTGAGCCAGCAGGTTGTCTCTCAGGTCCAACATCACTGTGAACGGATGCTCAAATAGTTGTCTAAATTGTGTAATTATGACAGGGGTCGGCAACCTTCAGCATACAAAGAGACATTTGAGCCCATTTCCCCCCAAATAAAACCAACCTAAAGCCATAAACTCTGTAAACAAAGCTGAACATTGCATTACTTGAAACTAGTAAACAAACATTTGTCGTATCTGCCTTATGTCACTGTTGTCAAATGGTGAGGGTTGATGATGTAGCGAGACTCGAGTGGCGTCCGTATGCATCGGGGTGTTTTTGCAATACTTCGCCATGGCGCTCGATGGTAGAGCCAAGGGGGACGGTCAAGTAGAAGAGGGAGTTGGAGGAGGGAGCTTTTGAATTGAGCCTGGGCCTCATCCTTCGGTGATAATAATACATAATAATGATACTTAAAGGGGAACATTATCACAATTTCAGAAGGGTTAAAACCATTAAAAATCAGTTCCCAGTGGCTTATTTTATTTTTCGAAGTTTTTTTTCAAAATTTTACCCATCACGCAATATCCCTAAAAAAAGCTTCAAAGTGCCTGATTTCAACCATCGTTATATACACCCGTCCATTTTCCTGTGACGTCACACAGTGATGCCAACACAAACAAACATGGCGCATAGAACAGCAAGCTATAGCGACATTAGCTCGGATTCAGACTCGGATTTCAGCGGCTTAAGCGATTCAACAGATTACGCATGTATTGAAACGGATGGTTGTAGTGTGGAGGCAGGTAGCGAAAACGAAATTGAAGAAGAAACTGAAGCTGTTGAGCCATATCGGTTTGAACCGTATGCAAGCGAAACCGACGAAAACGACACGACAGCCAGCGACACGGGAGAAAGCGAGGACGAATTCGGCGATCGCCTTCTAACCAACGATTGGTATGTGTTTGTTTGGCATTAAAGGAAACTAACAACTGTGAACTAGGTTTACAGCATATGAAATACATTTGGCAACAACATGCACTTTGAGAGTGCAGACAGCCCATTTCAGGCGCGCTAAGAACATATATTTTTCCACGATTTCAGCACTCAGTTTAACCATACCTAAATAGACACAAAATACTGCATTACACAAGACTACTCGAATGATTGAAAAAAAAAAAAAGTTTTTAAGCTAAATTATTGGTAAACACAGTTTATGTATAATAATTTACGTAAAACCGCGAGTAATGAATAAAGTTTTCATCAATTAATATATTCTGTAGACATACCCTCATCCGCTCTCTTTTCCTGAAAGCTGATCTGTCCAGTTTTGGAGTTGATGTCAGCAGGCCAGGGAAGCTAGGGTCGATATTCTTCTCTTGATCATCTTCGGTGGCATAAGGAACGGTAGAAGCGGTGTGAGCCAAGACATCCAGGGGATTTAGCTCGCTTGTCTGCGGGAACAAACTGCCGCCATTGCTTGCCGTGCTACCGAGGTCCTTTGTCCCTGAATAGCTCACACACTCCGGCAGATTCAATGGGGGTCTGGCAGCAGATTTCTTTGACTTTATCGTTGGGAATGCATCTGCTTTGAGTGTCGCAGGATATCCACAAATTCTTGCCATCTCTGTCGTAGCATAGCTTTCGTCGGTAAAGTGTGCGGAACAAACGACTGACCATTTTCGTCGGCTTTCCCCACACCCTCGTATTTTGAACAAATTTCGTCCAATTTCTTGCCACGTTCGCATCTTTGGGCCACTGGTGCAACTTGAATCCGTCCCTGTTCGTGTTGTTACACCCTCTGACAACACACCGACGAAAGTGAGAAAATGGCGGACTGCTTCCTGAGAGCGAATAATAGAAAGGCGTTTAATTCGCCAAAATTCGCCCATTTAGAGTTCGGAAATCGGTTAAAAAAATATATGGTCTTTTTTCTGCAACATCAAGGTATATATTGAAGCTTACATAGGTCTGGTGATAATGTTCCCCTTTAAAGTACTAAGAAATGCGGTCTATTTGCCGCGCTAGAAGTGATTATTGCTTGGTTTTAAATGACATCCTGTCCAGCTCACGTCCCGCTTATTAAATATACAAGGAGGTGCTCAAGCCAATAGGTACTAGGCATCTTTTAGCCTTTCTCAAAGAACAATGCCCCTATGCTTGCGTTGTTTTGGACTGTACGGAGTGTTCAAATCGATGAAAAGGATACAAGTTTCTTCATGGTTCCTCGAGAGGTAATCAGAAAGGGCGGAAGAATGCAAGATTTTTACGAAACGACAACGAGAAAAGTAGCACGCACTCCAGTCCAAGGGAGCGAGGTCAAAGAATGAACGTGTTTGCAGTGATCACTTCGTAAAAGGTTTGTTTGATATATTTTTAACAGTTATTATTTCCCATTTAAGTATCATCTTGATATTATTTGTATTTATTGAAACATATTTTTGCCACAAGTGTTGCGAAAAACACCAACTGGGTGAGTCTAAATAAAAGAAAGCAAATGTTCAGCAGAACCTAAAAGATTTAAGGTTTTACCAAAAGCAGCAATCATAAATGAAGCTTTCCGCACATACACAATGTTGACATCTATAGTCACACTTTGATAAAGACGGGAAAAACACGCATACTCGCGCGTGCAACAGCAACGACAAACATGGCGGTACACGCGAAGATAAATTAGGCAAACTTAACCGAACAAAAACGATGCATATTTATCCGGGAGAGTCTTGATACCAATTTCCTTGACCCAGCGATACACAAAGAAATTGTAGACCTCCATGCTGTCCCAACTTTTCATCTGTTTTGCCGTGTAGAATGACGCCTGGAGCACAATAGTTCGATATGTCTAGGAATGGGACTGACAGAAAATCATTCATATCACTCGACAAATCTTTTTTTGATAAAGTATAGGGATCTATTCCATTGGGTAGTCTGACTTGTTGCTCGTATCTGCGTTTTGCAGGAAGATCTAGGCCCCTTGCCTACTCAGAGAGTTAGCACGCTGCTTACCGCACAACAGGCTTGGTTGACCACCACTCTTTTTCACTTCCGGGAAGAAGCCACGTCATGGAATACCAGCAATTATTAGCTTAGGGGAGTGGCTCCACACTGTGTATGGATACATATGGAAACAAGCTGCTGGCTTGTCAGCAACGAGACTACAAATAAATACAGTGTCAGCCAGAGGGGATCAGCGTTTGTGATTGGCATTCCAAGACGTGAATTGGCATATGCTTTTTACAAAAATCAGCCAATACAGCTCAATCATATTTCAAATTTTTGGTCCTTTCCTGTTGTTTTTATTGTGTCCAAAATGATTATTTTTATTCAAAGAGACTACAATATGTTCCGTAAAGCCTTGACGTTATTTTTCAAATGTGCTTAGAATAGACCTCGATAAACTTAAGTGCATTTTTAGATATTGAATAAAAATACTTTAATTACCTGTCTATTTCCTGTAAAAAAAAAAAAGTCTGAAAAAGACAAGTCTTCCTATTGATTTTTCTACATGCAAACCTGCAGTTGGTGGCGACTTCTTCTGGTCACTCACCCAAATCAGTGATTTGAAGGATAAAGCGTGTTGTCTTATATTTGGTTCTATGTTCCAGGAAGTAAAACAAGAAGACCTTGCTTGCTGTTCTAACTTGTCTCGTCCTTCCTTGTTTCAGGTCTGTCCACGGCCAAACGGAAGTTCGCCGACTCTCTCAATGATTTTAAATTCCAGTGCATCGGAGACGCTGAGACGGACGATGAGATATGCATAGGTGAGCTCGCTGATGTTAAATCTAATTTGACAAAATGTATCCAAACACAGTCAAAATGTCTGTCCTTTATTACTCTTTATTAAAAAAAATAGTATAGAATCGCATTTGCAGAAACATGCTGAGTCAGACCCAATCCTGACAAACATGAATGCTATTGTTTTGCTGAGGAATTACATAATTAGTCATTCCATGAACTCACCAAGGCCTTTTTTGGTGTCTGTGGAAACATGCAAGCAGCAGTCACCACACCCTCTAGTGTGTGTGTGTGTGTGTGTGTGTGTGTGTGTGTGCGTGTGTGTGTGTGTGTGTGTGTGTGTGTTTGTGTATGTCTATGCAACCACCCACTGCTGTTTGACTATCTCTAACTGCGGTATCTTCCTTCAACAGCTTGCAGGCCTACTACACCTTTTCATTTTTTTTTTTACCATATTATCATACTTACACCGTGCCCTCTCTTTTACCATCAATACTGCTATCACACACAAAGGCAAGGGTATTGACTTTTCAAAAATACAATTTAGTGTATTTTAAAAGTTGTTTCACACTCACTCGTCAGAAGAAAATGACTCACTATCGCATAATTCAGCGTAGGGCAGTTTCAACTTTCTTTCAGAGTAAAATGGTGCAAAAGAAATAAAAGGAAAATTAAATAATAAAACATCCCAAATTGAAACTAAGACAAAACCCTATTTAATTTTGAATTGTATATAATTAATTACGGATTACACATTTGTGTTATGTTTTTTTTTCTTAAACGTGTATTATTTATAATTTAATTCAGTTAGATTCATTTTTGTTCATATGTTTTATGTATTCACTTTTTATTATATATAACAAATACATTTAGTAAGGATTATTTTCTATCAATTATTTTTGATTTTGTAATTTTATATTGAATGGTTTTACGGTATATTATTTAAAAGTCCTTTCAGCGTGTCACAGGTTTTTTTTAAGGTTGCCCTGATTCAACTTTTTCACTTCCAATACAATATCGATATTGGAGTCTTGACTAATACCGTTATTGATCGGATTCAATATTAGTACATATATTTTCATTATTTAGTAGTGTGGAATCTCAGAAAAGTCTTGTTCATGTGAAATTACTTAAAGAACAATGGTAGGTATGAAAAACAATAGGCTATTCATTATTAACTGTGTTGAATGGATTTATGCTAATGGACACAATAAGTCACACAATAATTCACAAGCACAAGTCGAATTATGTGGACACACTTAGTATTTGTAAGTAATATGCAACTATAATTGTTTGATATTTGTTTATAGTGACAAATGTCATGCTTTAGACCGCAATATTGTTCAATTAAGGATACTTTATTACCTATGTCTAGGTTGTGTGCTATGTGTGCTTAGCTGTTGTGTAACTGTTAGCTCCTAGTAGCCTATAGCCTACCATGTTTACTTTTTGTAAATGACTTCATTAAAATACAATAAAAGTGTGCTTATTGGAGGATCGGTCTAATATCAATATACAACCCTATTTTTCATGTGTTTTTTTTTCCTCTCTAAAACATTTTTTTTAATTCTTCAAGGTCACATTCCTCTAAAACAAGAGTTCTTAACCTTTTTGACCTCGAGCCCCAACTTTTCCAGCACAGGGGGTCCACTTAAATGTTAATAGAGAATTAGTAATATTTCCATTGATTTCAATCATATTCAATAAGTATATCAAAGTTACTTACAGTTTATAGCCTTGTCAAGTAATATAAAAGCATTTGTTAATCACAAAGATTATTATTTATTTTACAGATACACCTTAGATTTAGGTCAGGCTGATTATAAAAATGAATACAAATCAAATATATACGGCATATGAAGGGAATCATAACTGATGAAAAATACATTTACACAAAATTATGTTTTGCTAAACTGAATTAACTAAATTAATAATGTATATGTTTCTTACGTATATACAATTTAAGTACAAATGAAAATACAGCTTTACCACTTTAGTCCTTACTTTTGCGCTTAAGAAACTTCTCTTTGACTTGAGTTTCAGACTTCTTCTGTTTTTTGAGACAGGGTAGTGTACAAAGAGAGTATGGCCAACCCGGTTTTAGGCGATCTCCTCAATAAATGGTCAAAAGGCACTCACGTGACTACAGGGCGCCATGAGCACTTTGAGATTTTAACAAATGTAAAGTGCGTTACAAATATAATTCATTAATATTATTATTATTATGACTGCTACTAACTTTGAGCTGATGCTTTGTTTTTGCAGCGCTTCCTTGTTACTTTTTCGACGTGTAAAAATGCCCTGTTGTGCAGCGAGATTTGTGGAAAGCTTTCACATCGCTTTCCCCAAAACCCTCGCGGCCCAATAATGGTTAAGAAACACTGTTCTAAATAAATGCTTTGTTGTGATGCTTTAACTTTATGCCCACACTGCTGCTCATAAATTGTAACATGATATGCTAATTAGAAGAATTGAAGCAACTTTTTGTTTGGTGAATTCCAAAATTCTCTCCATTTTGCCTTTTCCCCAGCTAAGTCTCTTCAGGAGTTTGCAACCGTTCTACAAAATCTGGAGGATGAGAGGACAAGGATGGTAAGTCACCCATAGTAACTCAATATAGAAGACGTGTACTTATCAAATGGTCTTGCGTGTGATTTGCATACATATTTTCGCACGGTGTGTCCTCAGATTGAAAATGCCAACGATGTGCTCATTATGCCTCTGGAGAGGTTCAGGAAAGAGCAGATCAGTGCAGCTAAGGTAAGACTGTGAGGCTCCTCTCGTCAATAACATGTATGTACTACTACACACACTGCATCCATCTCATTCATCAGCAAATCAATAAACACCCTTTTAGGTTTTTCAACTGTCAGAAACCTGACCTGACATCCGCTTTGCTAACATTGTTACATAATAGTGGCAGGAGCTGACGCTGTGGTGTTGTTGGCATGGGAGGGGATGGATGCAGGTTCGATACCCACTGCAGAACTAACCAAGTAAAACATAAAGACACTGGTGTAAAATACATATGTATTAGTAGTTTAGAGCTTGGAATGATTTACTCATTGTACTTTCTAATCAAAACTTAAAAAAATAAAATTGCCAAAGAATGTAGTATATTGTATGTATTTATTTAAAAAAACTGTATAACATTTTCTAAATATAAGGTAAACTACATTTTTAACCATTTTATTTTTTAACTTGATACAATTGTATTTCATTGATATTATTGTAGAATATTATTTGTTTACGTGATTGTATAGAGTTTTAATTAAATACAATTTAATTTGATTAAATATTGATTTTAAATTACCAATTTAAATGTAATTACAGGTGTTTGTTTACAAAACTGTATATTTATTTAAAGGAAATTCAAAAATGTTACTTTTAAATATATTTAATTAAATGACAAATGAATTATTGTTGAGTAATTCATATATTATTATTGTATTTATGTCAAAAATAATTATATATATATATATAATACAAATTAATGGCATGTTCTTAGTTACATAAATATTTCTAAAATTATTTGAATTGAAACATAATCAAATGTATTTATTTACAAAAGTATATACTAACTTAATACAAATGTATCTATTCTTTCTAAATTGGTGTAATTCAATTATCAATTATCACTGTACCATTCTTTTAACTTTTTTCTACATAGATACTAACTTTAATTAAATCAAATATATTTATTTAATACGATTTAAAAAGGTACATTTTATATACCATTTTGTTGCTGAATTTGTATAAATTTGAATTTATTTATAACAAAGGACTCACAAAACACAACAGTATAGCCCTGTGTTGAGTTATATTCCTTTTTTCCTCAAATCTTGTTTTACTACTTTCCTAAATTCCATAGACATTTATTATAAGTTCTTAGCAGGTTTGTAGCACATTTAAATAAACAACCCGCCCATTCTCTATTATTATTGTGATTTCTATGGAAGCATCACATGACCTGTTTAGGAGATTAACTGACAACATTATGCTGCCATAATAACCCACTAATTCCACGAATGAGGGTTGGTGGGTGTTTTGTCATAATGGCATTTTATTTTATTGTCTATATATTTGTGTCCTCTTTGCTTACATTATACCTGACTGACACTGACAATTAATAAAGCACTCTTTTATTTTGCCTACTTACATCGTGTCCCAGTTGCTCTTGCATCTTTGTTAGCAGTATGACCCGGAAGAGTCACCGCAAGGGGTCTCTCGAATATGGTTAGACATCTCCCCCTTTGACACCAGATCATCATTTGATTGGGTTGGACATGGCGGTGAGATTAAGAAGTGATTGCACGTAATCTCTGTGAACGCTAATCCCAGTTTAGCCCTAAAAGAAGTGACATCCTTGCCTATACCCTTATCACCTTGTAACGCTTAAAAACTACTAGAAATGTAGTTTATTCAAAACATACTTTGCTATTTTTAATGGTGTTTTATTTCATCGAATATTGTTCGATAGAAAGCTCGTTGAAGTTCAGTACTGTTGAAAACAAAGTTATTTTTTTTTCATGTTATCAGTATTAGTTTGCAAGCTCCAAGTCTCACAAAAATATGGGACTCAAATACACAATAACAGTTATAGAATAGTCTTTTGTACACAAAACGCTGCTCCATAGAGTCATGCCAATCAAACGGGACAGGAAATAGAACAGGAAGAACAAACCTAACAAAATAAAACTGGTAACAGCGCTAAAAAAACACTTAACAATGTGATATTAGTCTTACTAGTTTCTCTCTGAAGCTGTCCTTTTCCCCCATTAAAGGGGAACTACACTTTTGGAATTTTGCCTATCACAGTCTCTATGTAAGAAAAGAACACATATATTTTTCTATTTTTTATGCATTCTAGGTCGAAAAATACGTACAAGGTGGCTAGCAATGCAGCTAATAAGAGTACACTATTCTGCCCATAAAGCCCTTAAAAAAGACATCCAAAAATTGACAACAATACTCCATTTACATCTCGTGACCTAAATATTAACCAAGTATTAGCGATTTTGTTACTTTAAGCGCTGACGCACACAAACTATTTTTAGCGGCGCCATGATCACAGAGAGCTAACTAGCTTTTGCTATATCGACAGACTGAGCCGGTGAGCTGCTGCATCGCCTCTGAGCTGAAAGTTGATTCTAGATTATAAATCATGCATCTCACCTGGATAATAGAAGGTTGTGGACATAAACGGAGAAATTGGTCAACTTTGACATTCAATTTAGACCCGGAGGTGGCGAGAAAGACAAAAAGCGCACCTTTTTATAACCCATGGTGAGGATTATGATTAATTCTTCATCTAAAAGGGAAGATATGAACATCCCATCAGTTGGCATCTCTTTGAGAGCAGACATTGTACAGTAAGTGATTGTTTTATTATGTTTGTAGTTTGTATATCTTGTTTAGTACTTGGCAATACGGCTACTTGATGCTTAGTGTTTGACTAGAGCTGGATCTGTTTATTACACAGCTTCTAAAACTTGTAGCTCACCCTCCTTGTAGTCAGGCTCAAAAAACATAAAGTTTGGGTCATCGGTTGTCCCAAAGTAGTCTTTGATGTCTCTCATGAAGTCTACATGATTAGTAGTGTTGTTATTGTTGTTGAAGAGAATAGTGAACGTTGTAATGTGTTCTGGAAGTCAATCCATTGCCGTGTGATTAAAATGATCAAATTATGAAAATATGAATGTTATTATGAATGTGCCTGTTACTACATTACATACTGTATATACTTTCAGCATGTTTATAAAACCTTGATGGTGGTTGAATAGAGCAACTCTGAGGGACTCCATTGTTAGCTGACTTTTGCTAAAGTTTATTTACATTTAAAAAAAAAAAGAAAAAAGAAAAACATGTGTTCTTGTCTTACATGAGGATTGTGAATGATAGGCAACATTCTCCCCAAAAAGTACAGTTTCCCTTTAACACTGCAGTCCTTTAAGAAAACGCAAATATATATTTAAAGCATATTTTCTCCCCAAAATCTCTAACAATCAAACCATCCATCCATCCATCCATTTTCTACCGCTTGTCCCTTTTGGGGTCACGGGGGGTCTCTGGAGCCTATCTCAGTTGCATTCGGGCGGTAGGCGGGGTACACGCTGGACAAGTCGCCACCTCATCGCAGGGCCAACACAGATAGACTCACACACTAAGGCCAATTTAGTGTTGCCAATCAACTTATCAAATAACTCCAAGTATTACAAGGTCCATGGTTCTATTTATCCTTCCATTGTTTAGTCAGCCCACTATTGAAGGCAGTCTAAGAAGACATTGCCCCCTGCTGGCTGGTTTTGGAAACACCTCAAAATCAATCCCTTTATGTTTCATGAATCAATAAGGGAATAATTCGATGTGGAACTTTTTATTCATAGCATACATGGATTTGCCTGCTTTTCTGTCTATATCAGGGGTGTCCAAAGTGTGGCCCGTGGGCCATTTACGGCCAACAGCTAATGTTTTCATAGCGTGCAGCACATTCTAGAAATTCTATAAAGAAAACAAATAACATAATAAAGTGGAATAGAAAAGCAAACAGGCGAATGTAATCAGGAAAAAGTTGCAATGTTGACTCTAATAACACAAAGCTGCCATGCAGACTGTTTTTTTCTTTAAAACTGTCATTGCTCAAAATATGTAAAAGAGTTTTTGCAGGAAAAAAAACAGGGTTTATGACAAAAAGGCATAAAATGTTTATATTTTTTAAAACTACTTTATACAAACGGATAGACCTAAAGTAGATCTAGAGATTTAAGCATTGAATAAAAAATAAAAATAAAAATACTAATAATATATGACTTATTTTTAACATTTTTATGATTCTGTACCTAAAGGTACAAAAAAAAATCTACATATTGTATTCGTCTTTAGAATAAAACAATATCAAAATTGTCCCTGCATGCTTCGCTTTTTCTGTGTGCGACCCCCAGTGGAAAAGGTTTGGACACCCCTGCTCTATAGGATTATTTCTATAGCGGAAAGAGTCTTAGTGAGTCGTTTGTCATCCTTAATGCAGTCTCCAGCTGTTGTCTATTGATGTTCGCTCGGGAAAATACCTATGTCCATTAAACCCCGGCCGAGTCATACCAAAGACTATAAAAATGGGACCCATTACCTCCCTGCTTGGCACTCAGCATCAAGGGTTACAATTGGGGGTTAAATCACCAAAAATGATTCCCGGGCGTGGCCACCGCTGCTGCTCACTGCTCCCCTCACCTCCCAGGGGGTGAGGGTGATGGGTCAAATGCAGAGGATAATCTCACCACACCTAGTGTGTGTGTGAGACAATCATCGGTACTTTAACTTACAAGGCATCGTTTAATGGCTTTGACTTGGCTTGATCTGCAATTTAAAACAATTTTTATTCCCTTAGCCAATAATACTGTATATGACAGTAACTTTTGTTTTTAACTGAGCCAGCTTTTATTATTTCTGTAAGCTGTACACCAGGGGTGCTCACACTTTTTCTGCAGGCGAGCTACTTTTCAATTGATCAAGCCGTGGGGATCTACCGCATTCATATATATAATTTATATTTACTTATTTATGAAACATATGTTTTTGTTAACAAGTTAAAGGTGTTTAATGATAATACAAGCATGTTTAACACATATAGTTAATATTAATAAATTAAAGGTGTTTAATGAAAATACAAGTTTGTTTAATACATATAGTTAATATTGTTAACAAGTTAAAGGTGATTAATGATAATACAAGCATGTTTAACACATATAGTTAATATTGTTAAGTTAAAGGTGTTTAAAGATAATGCAAACATGTTTAACACATAGTTAATATTGTTAATAAGTTAAAGATGTTTAGTGATAATGCAAGCATGTTTAACACATATAGTTAATATTGTTAATAAATTAAAGGTGTTTAATGATAATACAAGAATGAGTTAATATTGTTAATAAATTAAAGGTGTTTAATGATAATACAAGCATGTTTAACACATATAGTTAATATTGTTAATAAGTTAAAGGTGTTTAAAGATAATACAAGCATGTTTAACACATATAGTTAATATTGTTAATAAGTTAAAAGTGTTTAGAGATAATACAAGCATGTTTAACACATATAGATTCCTTTCTTTCATGAAGACAAGAATATAAGTTGGTGTATTACCTGATTGTGATGACTTGCATTGATTGGAATCAGACAGTAGTCCTGATAAGGTCCGCATTTTCGAATGGAGGAGAAAAAAAGTCCTCCTTTCTGTCCAATACCACATGAAAGTGGTTGGTTTTTGGCATTTTATTTGTCCAGCTTCCGTACTCCTTTGTATACACTTTACAAGAAATACATTGTCGGCAAACTCCGTAGCTTGCTAGCTTGTGCACGCCAGCTTTCTGAGACTCTTATTTTGGTAGCGCAGGCAGGATGAAGTAGCGCTTTTATTGTGCAACTGTGCAGTCGGTCTTTGGAGTTTTGACGACAGGTACGGCGCCAGAGTCTGTTGAAATAAAGTGTTTCTCGCCTTCCAGTCGGTCATTTTAATGAGCTGGCAGCAGCCAGCGTCATCTCAGAAGACCCTCGGGTGCCGTGAATGTCAATCAAGTGACGAAAGTGACGTCATAGTGAAGATTTATGATCGCTCATTTTTAGGACTATTTTTTTAATGGCTGGCTGGTGATCGACTGACACACCCTCCGAGATCGACCGGTAGCTCGCGATCGACGTAATGAGCACCCCTGCTGTACACTGACTAATTCACAGCATGTTGGGGTTTCATTTCTATAGTATATACCCTTGAGAAGATGTAATCAAATAACTGCTGAAATATAGGGGGTGGTGTGCTCAATTTTTTTTTAGAGCGGATGATTTCTTATTTTTTTTGCATTCCGGTTTCTGTACGCTTTAACATGCACCTGTCATTTCATGTAACAGTCCGTTATTTAACAGGCAGCTGCGCTCTCTTGAGGAACTCACTGCAGTAAATCAGTTAGCAGCCCATCCATATGTATGTTATGCTCTTCCTCACGAGAGCTTTTATTAACTAAACTGTCTGGCCATAACATTAGGTACACCTGCACATAATAGAGCCCAGCTTTAGAATGCTAATATTGTAATCGATACTGTCTTAGAAGCGCATTCGACAGACTAGTTAAAATACCTTATTAGGTACTAATGGCAGAGTGCTTAATCAAGTGCCCTTTTGTCCCTAAAAGGCCACCGTACTTCACACGTGGTATGTGTGAGCGATACTGCACATTTTGGTATCGATCCAATACCAAGTAAATCCTAGCCAGTTTTGGCAACATTTTTAGGATCACTCAAATATTTTGTGATTTTGCAAAAAGTTTTTTATACCCAAAATTATTTGTGGACAATTCATCTATGAATAAGTACAACAATATAAGAAACATAAATAACCAAAATAAAACAATTACTTACTCTTATTACATGTTTTTGGGGTAAAATACAGTGTGAAATAACTAAACAAAAACTATTGGCTTTCATTCAAATCAATTGGATTTTTGCCCACCTGTGTGCAATGACTTATGTACATGACTTTTGACTTATAACAATATGTAGATATTAGGGCTGTCAAACGATTGCAGTGTTGAATCACAAAATAATTTATTTTTTCCACAGTTAGCTTGTAATAAATTATAATTAATTGCGGACAGAGTGTTTTTATCTTTGATAAGTGTACCTTAGAGAGGTCATTTTCGAGTTTTTAATACTATCAACATTGGACTGGACAATTTGTTTGCTTTATGCAAATGTTGGTTTATTTAACATTATGTTTTTTATACAGCTCAACAGAAAGTAGATACAAACTATTGTACAAAGACACATCTCTCATACTCTCTTACATGCTGAACCATAGTAATAATAAAATGTATACAATTTATATGGAGCTTTTTATCAAAACTCAAATACTTTTTACACCAACAAAAAAAAAAAAACAGTTGAAAGAGTAATACAAGCTTGTTTAAACAGGTGAGTTTTTAACTTTTTTTAAATGTAGTGAGTCATTATGACAAGTGCATGTTAATTGTGCATTTAAATGAAATTAGTGTTAACTTTTTATCTTCATGGTAATTTTTAATAGGTGCACAAAACACAGATTTTTGTAAGAATAATCATACTCTAGGAAGGGAATTTATATGGCCCCATTTGTCGCAGTTTACCTGACTGACACATGAAACGTGACAAATTGGGGGGTTGCACTATATATATATGACAAATTGAGGAGTTGCACTATCTGCTTTAGACGCCAGATGGCAGTAGAGTGCTGAATATCTAAAAATTGGTTTTATCACAATTGCTATGTAGATTGACACTTTCCATCATTTGAACAGACTGCATTGAAGAATGAATAACCCCCCACCTTCCTGTCATGGGAGATCCATCCAGAAATGGGGCCACATGAATCCCTTTACGACTGTAAATATATAAAAAAGAAAAATATCGGTCTCTTCACACTAGTATCAATGCGGTACCAATACTACCTTTGGTATCAATATTTGTATCAATCCTCTCACCCCCTAGCACCTGTGTGTCAAAGTCAAGGCCCGCAAATGAATGATCTATGGCCCCCGGGATGATATTTGATTAGTATTAGAACCAGCCCGTAGGCCACAGCCACCTGCTGCTGTTTTGCAGGCACCAATACTCCATCAGTGTTGGTGCTGGGAATTTTCAAAATGGGGTCCCAGGGACCCCATCAAGTCATAAAAATGGGGTCCCACAGTACATTTTTGGGGTCCCACGTTTTTGTAACTGTTTTGAAAACAAATGATAAATGTATGCATTATCTTGTTATATCTTACATTCTATATTGTGTTTTGGAAAAAGGTTGTCATAAACGTTACTTAATTCATTAAAAACAATAATACAAAAGAAAACACATTTTTATGCATATGTAAATTGATTCAGTTATAAACATTCATTCACTTTCTTCTTTCCTTCATGGATCTTTACTAGAGATGTCCAATAATATCGGCCGTTAAATGCTTTAAAATGTAATATCGGAAATTATCGGTATCGGTTTCTAAAAGTAAAATGTATGACGTTTTAAAACGCCGCTGTGTACACGGAAATAGGGAGAGGTACAGAGTGCCAATAAACCTTAAAGGCATTTCCTTTGCGTGTGTGCCGTCCGAGTCACATTATATCTACCGGCTGTTCTCATCATGAATTAATGCAAGGCATACTTGGTCAACAGCCATACAGGTCACACTGAGGGTGGCCGTATAAGCAACTTTAACACTGTTACAAATATGCGCCACACTGTGAACCCACACCCAACAAGAATGACAAACACATTTCGGGAGAACATCCGCACCGTAACACAACATAAACACAACAGAACAAATACCCAGAATCCCTTGCTGTACTAACTCTTCCGCGACGCTACAATATAACCCCCCTCCCCCACTTTGTGACTTCAATAATAAATATGGCAGTGCCATGTTGGCATTTTTTTCCCATAACTTGAGTTGATTTATTTTTCAAAACCTTGTTACATTGTTTAGTGCATCCAGTGGGGCATCACAACAAAATTATGCATAATAATGTGTTAATTCCACGACTGTATATATCGGTATTGGTTGATATCGGTAATTAAGAGTTGGACAATATCGGATATCGGTAAAAAAGCCATTATTGGACATATCTCTAATCTTTACTTTACTGCTGCCGGTATTTTTTTTCCTATATTTCTATTGCAATATTTTTAGAATGTGTTTGTTCTATTTTTGGCCAAAGAAAACAATCTGAAGTTGTCTTTATTTTTTTTGTTTTAATGCCATGATTTTAATAGTTCGGCCTGCGTGTGCACATATTTTCTTCCATGTGGCCCCTGAGCTAAAATTAGTTTAACACCCCTGCCCTAGCACATGGACCTCAATAGTTCGCAGTAAACCCATGCTATATACTCCTGTACAGTAGGTGGCGGTATGCACCTTTTCAGTCATGGCTGCAACCCACCATTAAACTAAAATAAGAAAAAGTTTGCAACAGGTGTGGTTGCCTCATGTTAGAAAGTTAGAAAGTTTGCTTTCTTGCCGTTTTAGGAAGCCAGGAAGAAGTACGACAAAGAGACAGAGAAGTATTGCGCGGTACTAGAGAAGCACTTGAGCCTTTCAGCGAAGAAGAAAGAGTCACACCTGCATGAGGTAAGACATCGCAAGGTAGACGATATTTCCAAATGTCCTAATATTTTTTGCCTTTTACAGGCAGACAACCAGGTGGATAATGTCAGGCAGCATTTCTATGAAGTCTCTCTGGAATATGTCTTTAAAGTGCAGGAGGTCCAAGAGAGAAAGATGTTTGACTTTGTGGAGCCGGTAAGAATACTCTTTTTATATTATCACTGTACTAGTTACACAATATTATTTTTGTATTATAACTGCACTAGTCAAAGGTTTACTGTATGTACACACATTATACTTTTTTGTATTACTCTACTAGTCAAATGTTTAAACACTTTTTTATTCACTAGCACAGGGGTCGGCAACCCAAAATGTTGAAAGAGCTATATTGGACTAAAAATACAAAAACAAATCTGTCTGGAGCCACAAAAAATTAAAAGCCATATTACATACAGATAGTGTGTCATGAGATATACATTGAATTAAGAGGACTTAAAGGAAACTAAATGACCTCAAATATAGCTACAAATGAGGCATAATGATGCAATATGTACATATAGCTAGCCTAAATAACATGTTAGCGTCGATTAGTTTGCAGTCATGCATTGACCAAATATGCCCGATTAGCACTCCACACAAGTCAATAACATCAACAAAACTCACCTTTGTGCATTCACGCACAACATTAAAAGTGTGGTGGACAAAATGAGAAAGAAAAAGAATGTGGCATAAAACACGTCCTAGAAAGTCGGAGAAAGTTATACATGTAAACAAACTAAGGTGAGTTCATGGACCGCCAAAATTAGTAGGACAAAACGGCGCTCCCCAAATACTCGAATCAGTGAAGCATATTTAATATAAACAGTGTGCTTTATAACAATTAGGGAGGTTTGTCTCATGTTTTTCCTCCTACAGAAACCATATTAACACAAAAAATATATTTTTTTGCCCTCATCTTTTTCCATTTTTCATACATTTTTGAAAAAGCTCCAGAGAGCCACCAGGGCGGCGCTAAAGAGCCGCATGCGGCTCTAGAGCCGCGGGTTGCCGACCCCCGCACTAGCATGATGAGGTGCGTCCTAACTTTAAAATAGTACAGTAAACTGGACATTGAATAAGGTACAGTATTTTCCCGACTATAGCGTGCAAAGGGATATAAGCCGCACACACTACATTTTAGAAGAAAACGTTATTTCTCGGCAGCAGGGTGGAAGAGGGGTTAGTGCGTCTGCCTCACAGTACGAAGGTCCTGAGTTCAATCCCGGGCTCGGGATCTTTCTGTGTGGAGTTTGCATGTTTTCCCCGTGACTGTGTGGGTTCCCTCCGGGTACTCCGGCTTCCTCCCACCTCTATTGACATGCACCTGGGGATAGGTTGATTGGTAACACTAAACTTGGCCCTAGTGTGTGAATGTGAGTGTGAATGTTGTCTGTCTATCTGTGTTGGCCCTATGATGAGGTGGCGACTTGTCCAGAGTGTACACCGCCTTCCGCCCGAATGCAGCTGAGATAGGCTCCCGCGACCCCGAAAGGGACAAGCGGTAGAAAATGGATGGATGGAAGTTAATCTGTGTTGGCCCTGCGATGAGGTGGCGACTTGTCCAGGGTGACTCCGCCTTCCGCCCGATTGTAGCTGAGATAGGCTCCAGCTCCCCACGCGACCCCGAAGGGAATAAGCGGTAGAAAATGGATGGATGGATGGAAGTTATTTCTCCATGTACCGTATTTTTCGGAGTATAAGTTGCACCTGCCGAAAATGCATAATAAAGAAGGAAAAAAACATATATAAATCGCACTGGAGCCCGGCCAAACTATGAAAAAAACTGCGACTTATAGTCTGAAAAATACGGTATTAGCCGCACCGGAATGTAAGCCACAGATATATACGTTGCGAAATGAGTTATTTACACAGTAAGGTTTTTTAAATGTTTATTTACATACCTTAATTGTTTCCAAACGGTGTCTGTAACACGGCAGTAAAACGATGATCAAACAAAACATAAGTCATCGTAGGGCTGGGCGATATATCGATATACGCGATGTATCGCGGGTTTGTCTTTGTGCGATATAGAAAATGACTATATCGTGATATTCGAGTATGCGTTCTCACACAGTTGCTTTTAGCTGCTGGCATTACACTACAGGCTCTCCTCGCTTTTTCCTGTCTCTCCTTCTCACAGACAGCAAGCGCAGCTTCTACACACGTCACATACTGTCACATACGTATACAAAGAGGTAGCAGCATGGCTAACGTTAGCTGTGATGCTAGCGTAGCCGTGTGAGCGGTAATACGAGAGAAAGAAGGTGCGAATCTGGTAACAAATGAAGGAATATTTAATTCCCCCAAAAAACAGCAGGGGGTCCATCGTCTGGCGGTGGTTTGGCTTCAAGTGGGAATATGTTGAACAGACAACCGTAATTTGTCAAGTGTGGGGCGAAAGCGTTGCTATAAAAAGTAGCATTACTGCTAATATGTAGCATCATTTGAAAAGTCACCTGCTAGAGAATGAACAGTGCTTACTCCGCATGTCAACATCTCCATTCGGTGCCACACGCCCACACCATCAAAATGCCGAGGCAAACATTTCCAGATCAACACCGTATGAAAAAAATAGTGATTTTTTTTTAGTTGTGATTTCCTTCTCTGCATGAAAGTTTAAAAGTAGCATATATTTACCTACTCAGTGGCCTCGTGGTTAGAGTGTCCGCCCTGAGATCGGTAGGTTGTGAGTTCAAACCCCGGCCGAGTCATACCAAAGACTATAAAAATGGGACCCATTACCTCCCTGCTTGGCACTCAGTATCAAGGGTTGGAATTGGGGGTTAAATCACCAAAAATGATTCCCGGGCGCGGCCACCGCTGCTGCCCACTGCTCCCCTCACCTCTCAGGGGGTGATCAAGGGTAATGGGTCAAATGCAGAGGTTAATTTCGCCACACCTAGTGTGTGTGTGTGTGTGTGACAATCATTGGTACTTTAACTTTAACTTTTAATGCAGTATGAAGAAGAATGTTTTAATGTAGACACATAGAATCATCATACTGCTGTGATTATATGCATCAAGTGTTCATTCAAGGCTAAGGCAAAATATCAAGATATATATCGTGTAAAGGCCGTATCGCCCAGCCCTAAGTCATCGTCATGGACCCACTAGCTGCAGAAGATAGCTCTCCAATCAGCTAAACAGTCACGTCTTGTTGAGTTTATTGAGGACATTTTAAAACTGAAACGATACAAAAACAATGCCATTGTAAGTTAATAATACTGACGCAGACACTCGGAAATGTGTTATTATATTAGCTAATGCTAAAGACGCTAGCATCATGACATTGCGTACACATATGCATGAAAACACTCCTACAGACATCACACATGGGGCGGTTTAGTAAATATAAACTGTTTTAAGTTATACTGTACAACTTACAAACGTTGCTTGGAGTGATAAATGAAGAATTTATAAGAGAAGAAACACTATGGATGACTAGAAGACTGAAGACACTTTGGTTGATAAAAAAAAAACAAGCGCTGCCTGTAAATGCAAGGACCTGCAGTGAGCAAACGTGTCCAAAAGATGGCGCCATAGCACCAACAATAAGACTAATTATAAAACAATTATTTTTATTATAGCCAGCAGCAAAGAAAAATCCATAGATTAGCCACTCCGTTTTATAAGCCGCAGGCAGGGTTCAAGTTGTAGGAAAAAAGTAGCGTATAGTCCGGCATTTACGGTACATGATGCATCAAGTTAATGGATGCGTTTCGTTCCCTCAGCTGCTGGCCTTCCTCCAGGGCCTCTTCACTTACTATCACCACGGCTACGAGCTGGCCAAGGATTTCAACCACTTCAAGACGGACCTCACCATCAGCATACAAAACGTAAGGACACACATGCATGTAGAGAAACTGAGCCTCATTGTCTTAAATCTATTTTTTTCTTTTGATTTATTTTGGCTCATGTCTTAAATGGCATGTATGATGAGGGAACAATTGAAGAGTTTCTTTTTTTTTTTTTTTTCTAATTTGCCATATGTTATTACTTTGCCAGGGGTTAAGTAATTACTGGGATTTGTTTGCCTGTTTAATGGCAGTATTTGCAATTGAGTTGCTCTGACGTTATACAAAATAAACCATAATAAACGCTACAAAATAAACCATAATAAGTTTAATAGAGTTTAAACATAATCCAGCACATAAACTTACTATAAAACATAATTTTAACTATTCAAAATGTAATTCTTCGGCCGTATTTGATGCACTCACTGTATGTATGTATGCATGCATGCATGCATACAGTGACGTGTCGTCATGATGTAGAGAAGGGAGGGCAGGCAAAAAAAGGGCCTTGGGGGGGCAGAGGGAGTCTGTGTGGGTTCCCTCTCCTCTCTAAGTTTAAGTCCACAGCAATTCCCTCCTCCTTTAACCTCTGTTTGTTGGCTTTATTGAACCCATATCGAGTAAGCAAAATAGAAAAACAACTTGATGAATGTCGAGAAAAGAAACACATGCTGAAGCACTGAGAAGTGGCCACCCAAAAATGACAGGAAATATCCCAGGCAGCGGTGTCGTCATCAAAATGACAGCGTACGCACAGACATTGTTCGCACACAGACGCAGTTGGGATCTAAAGGTTTGTAAATCGAGGTTCCACTGGATTTGTAGTGGACATAAAAGAATCAGAAATGTCTTTTTTGTTTTTCTCTTTTTATTTTTTTTTTCTTCATTATTTGTACACCACACAATTAGAATATGACTATTCAGTATAATTTTGGCATTTTTTCTTAAACTCCTTGTTTTCTTTTTTACATTTTTTTTAATGTTCTTCCCCTTTTTCTTTTTTTTGCCATAAGTATACCTTACGATATAATTGGAACACTTTTTTATATTTGCTATTTATTTCCCCAAACCCCTCTCTTTTGCATCTGACAGACGAGGAATCGTTTTGAGAGCACGAGATCTGAGGTGGAGAGTCTAATGGGGAAGATGAAGGAGAATCCTCATGAACACAAGAGCGTTAGCCAACACACCATGGAGGGATACCTCTTTGTGCAGGAGAAGCGTATGTTTCAATACACACACACAGTTGTGGTCAGAATTCATGTTGTAGATCTAATTGAACCATTATTTATACAATATTTATATTACATAATTGGAAATACATATTTATGCAGGGTCAAGGGTCATTGGAGGCATTACTGGCATGGATAGACTCTTTAGCCTAAAATGTTATGATGGACAGTTCATGTTTTTACTGCTACCTGATTTCACCTGCAGGTTCATTTGTGTCAAGCTGGGTGAAGTACTACTGCACGTACCATCGGGAGCCAAAGCGGGTCACTATGGTTCTCTTTGACCCCAAATCGGGGGGGAAAATGGTGAGTAACAAAGGAAACAATTCCAAGTGTTGAATCACCCGCAGTAAAATGTCAAGATCCGCCTCATATGGTGCCCACTCATACCTGTAAAGACCCATGAAAAGGCGATCTCATCTAAACTAGCCGCCTTAAAATCACATGAATGCTGTACAGTGTGTGCTTGAGCAGCGTGACTCCAAACTGCGGTCGGTTTTCGCCCACGCACCGGACGAGACACAGCTGATGCATGTTCAGGCCTGATCGCTGACTAACAATCTGGGGAAACATCAGAAAAACAAGCAGGATAATGTGGTGGACTACCTTCTAAATCCAGTTTGGATGGGTTTTTTTAAATTGTTGCATAAAAAATTTAAATGTGGCTTAAAGCAAGTGAGGCTGACTGTTGATTTAGTCTCAACTAGTATGTTTGAGTTTGAGTTTGAAGTATTTATTTCAAACCTGCACAATACAACACTTTTTTTTTATTTTTATTTTTTTTTTACATTTTGGCAGAGACATTTATGCAAGGCTTGAAAAGGGGTTGGATGAAGCAGATGCTTATAATATCCCAACCCCTCTCACTCATTCCACATTTAAAATAAACAATATAATACAAGAACAATACTATACAAACAAAAACAAGAAAAGCTCCTGTACACTAACAATACAATAGTACCACTGTTAGTATGAGACAAGACAAGACGAGACAAAACACACACACACACAGGCCCAAACACTCTCTGACATACACCTCTCTCCCATCGCTCTGTGCTGAGAGCATCACTCTCTTTCCTCCTCGTACTTCTTCAGTACTTCTTTTTTAAACAGTCTTTTAAAATGAATCATGTTAGAACAGGTTTTTAACTCGTCCCCTAAGTTGTTCCACAGAGTGACTCCACGCACTGAAATGCACATTGATTTTAAAGTTGTTCTAAATTTAGGCAAATATAATTTGTTGTTTCCTCTTAAACTGTAACTATGGTGAGCATCTCTATCCTGGAATAGGTTCTGTATATTGGATGGTAGAGAGTTTTGGGATGCCCTAAACATAATTTGAGCAGTTTTAAAGTTGATCACATCGTGCAGTTTAAGTTGCTTTAACTCAATGAATAGTGGATTTGAATGATGTCTGTAGTGAACATTGGACACAATCCTAATGTCCTTAAAGGCTGTAGATGGGATTTATAACAATTTCCCCAGACTTCAACACAATAGTTTAAATATGACATAATAAATGAATGATACAATAACAGCAGACCATTGGTGTTCAATAAATGACATGATCGCCTCATCATTCCAACACATTCAGCAACTTTTGTCCTCGGGCAACTTATATGAGGCTTCCATGAGATATTTTTATCTATTACCACTCCTAAGAATTAATTTTGTTGAACATATTCTATTGGTGTATCATCAATAACAATCCTGATGGGTTTATTACTTTTGCGATTGCTAAAGAGCATGATTTTGGTCTTCTTTAAATTCAGAGACAATTTGTTGGTATTAAACCAAGTTTTTAATTTGATCATCTCAAAGGAAGAATAGTACAGTATTATTTCAGCGATGGTTGTCATGTTTGTTTGTTTTTGTTACAAAGCATTTAACTATAAAACATGATGACAGCTTAGAGGGATTTCCACTGATGTGTGGTCTGTTAAAGTGTGTCCAAAGAAATTGAAGATCTAAAAATGTCTGTCATGGCAATCAGCTTGTTTGCTAATTTAAAAATGTGTGGTTATTGTGATTTTAATACATTTTCAACACCACTAGGTGACAGTATCGCATTTTTTGGTCCTTCCATTATTTAGCGCATCCAGAAAGTATTCACAGTGCTTCACTTTTTCCACATGTTATGTTACAGCCTTATTCCAAAATGGAATACATTTATTTTTGTGCTTGAAATTCTACTGACAATACCCAATAACGACAATGTGAAAATTTATTTTTTTAGTTTAGCAAATTTATTACAACTCAAAAACTAAAAATATTACATGTACATAAGTATTCACAGCTTTTGCTCAATACTTTGTTGATGCACCTCTAGCAGAAATTACAGCTTCAAGTATTTTTAGATACTATCCAATACAAATTGGCACACCTATCTTTGGGCAGTTTCGCCCATTCTCTTTGCAAGACCTCTCAAGCTCCATCAGACTGGATAGGAAGCGTGGGTTTTCATCCAGAATGTCTCTGTACATTGTTGTATTCATCTTAGTCTCGTCAGGGAGGTGACCAAGAACTCGATGGTCACTCTGTCAGAGCTACAGCATTCTTCTGTGGAGAGAAGAACCTTCCAGAAGGACAACCATCTCTGCAACAATCCACCAATCAGGCCTGTGTGGTAGAGTGACCAGACAGAAGCAATTTCTTAGGAAAAAAATTGCCAAAATGCACCTGAAAGTGTCTCAGACCAAGAGAAACGAAATTCTCTGGTCTGGTGAGTCAAAGATTGAACACTTTGGCGTGAATGCCAAGCGTCATGTTTGGAGGAAACCAGGCACCACTCATCCCCAGGCCAATACCATCCCTACAGTGAAGCATGGTGGTGGCAGCATCATGCTGTGGGGATGGTTTTCAGCGGCAAGAACTGGGAGACTAGTACGGATAGAGAGAAAGATAAATGCAGCAATGAACATAAACATCCTGGACAAAAAAGCATTACTTCCCATCCAACTTTATAGATCTTGTTTTCGAACCAGTTTCAGCACATTTGGGAACACCCACTTTTAGCTCCAAAATGTGGGCATTAGCCTCCCTATGTCACCTACAGAAGAATGGAGGCAATTTTATTGGGGCGGTATAGCTCGGTTGGTAAAGTGGCCGTGCCAGCAACTTCAGGGTTCCAGGTTCGATCCCCACTTCCGCCATCCTAGTCACTGCTGTTGTGTCCTTGGGCAAGACACTTTACCCACCTGCTCCCAGTGCCACCCACACTGGTTTAAAAATGTAACTTAGATATTGGGTTTCACTATGTAAAGCGCTTTGAGTCACTAGAGAAAAGCGCTATATAAATATAATTCACTTCACTTCACTTTATATTGCGTAGTATGTTTTGGTAGCAACTACATCCCAAATGACGATATTTTTGCGCAGTATTTTTGAAAATATCAAATATGTCTGCCAGATGCATTGTTGCAGGTCTTAGCAATACAACTAAAGAAGGGGTCAGCCTGCATATGTTTCTAAATGATGGCAATATGAAAAAAGTATGGACCTTTCTCTTCAAATTGACTCACGCAAAATGGGACGGACCAAGTGAGAGGTAATTTGCAGGAGTCATTTAAATGATTCTGACTTCGAAGAAGTAAATGCTCTGTATTAATACTGCGCTTTAGTATACCTGCACGATACCCAAAGCGCTTTACATTATACGTCGCACTCACCCATTCACACACACATTCACACACTGATGGCAGAAGCTGCCATGGAAGGCGCTAACCGCGACCCATCAGGAGCAAGGTGGGTGAAGTGTCTTGCCCAAAGACACAACGGCGGTGACAAAGATATCGGAAGCTGGATTTGAACCAGAAACCCTCAAGTTGCTGGCACGGCAGCTCGAACATCTGAGCCACGCCGCACAGAAGGGTTTTGGTCGGAATTTACATAGAGAAAATTTAAAGGATTCAAGCCAAATGCGATCCTAAAAATCAGAAACACCCACGAGGAAAGAAAAACTGAGAACTTGCGGCAAAAAAGAGACTATTCTTTTTTTGTCCTCTTCTACTGATGTTTTCCTTAAAATGAAAATACTGAAACACAAGCTGTGTAGTCTATGGAAGAGCAAGGAAGACCGGAAATGACGATTTTTGTGTTTATTTTTTGCTCATAATGTTAACCATATCAGTTTTTAAGTAATCATCGACCAGTGCAACAGAAACATGCAACTAAGTGGTGAAAATAATAGTTTTACATGGTTTTTATCCACACTGTCTATTTGGGGAAATGGGCTGCAGTTCTGTAGATGACGTCACACCAGAAGAGGGCATTTCAAGTCGAGTCTAGCGTTTTAGGCACAGTCAGTTATCTACACAATACTCAAAAACTAACCGATGATATGGGAAATGACAATCGGATTTATTTTCAGGAGCAAAAAATACATAGATGTAGTGGGTCCTTTTCATTAGTTCCTTTGGGAACATTTCGTTTTGTAAGTTCCACTGTATTAAAAATCCCTACTCGGGAATAAAAATCTTACTATGAAATACATTAAAATGTAATGCTAATTTTAATGTGTTCGCACGTGTGTTGTATTTGTATAGTAAATGGTGCTGTAATGACTTAAACTAGCTTGTATTTCAACACAGTAACTGCTTTATGTAGAGTAAAAGTAAATATACATGTTTTATTAATTGCTATCTTGACTTGTGAATACCGTATACAATACCACAGGGGATTTCCACAGATTGGCACGCCCTCACTAAAATAATGTGCTTTGGATACATTTTGAGGTGGAAGTTAAACATTTTACAGAAGTAAATATCTTTTTTTTAGAGTTCTAATATCAAAGGGGTCAGTTACTCCATTCTTTTTCAACCACTGTGCCGCGGCACACTACTGCGCCGTGACATATTGTCTGGTGTGCCGAGGGAAATGATGCAATTTCACCTAATTGGTCTGGACCGCTTTTCATCAGTAATGATATTTGTAAAAAATATATATATATTTTTCGCAAACCAATAATTATAATCCATTGTTGCTGTCTGGAGATCGGCAGAGTAACATGCATTAGTAATTAGTGATGGTTATGGTCATATCGAACAATTGCATCAGGATGAGAATGACTTTATATTGTCAATACAAGCTACTGAGTTTCATTTTTAAACATTGTCTGCTGGTGGTGTGCCTCGGGATTTTTCAATAAAAAACCGTGCCTTGGCTCAAAAAAGGTTGAAAAGCACTGAGTTACTCAATTTGTGGCCCTTGATTGTTAAAAATGTTGTAGTTATGTCCTGTTTATTGAGCTTTTTTTGTGTCCTTTTGTTGTTCAGGGCGACGAGGAGAGCTTCTTCCTGAAGTCCTGCACCAGGAGGAAGACAGACTCCATTGAGAAAAGGTTCTGCTTTGACGTGGAGGCCGTGGACAGGTGAGAATGTGCACCGGAAGGAACTACAGAGTGTAATAACAGCGCATTGACACATGGAGGAGCTGACGCCCTGATTTTGGAGGCCTGGTGGGAGAATTCCCAGTCAAGCTGGATAAGATTCATTTAATCTTATTTTTTTCTATCTGTTTGGTGTTTTAAGGCCGGGAACGATCACAATGCAGGCTCTGTCAGAGGAAGACCGCAGGTTGTGGATGGAGGCCATGGATGGGAGAGAGCCGGTACGTCACCACGGTTACCAATGCGTTCCTATATGACACAAACATTGAGATAGAGCAGTCGAAACTCCCTTGCAGTTCCTACACTGAACAGTTCATAAAGTAAGAAAATACGACTTCATGTATTGCATACAGTGTAGTTACTACTACAATCACCACTGCAGTTTGATGCGTCTTAATGAGGGGTGTACACCAGACCCTCTCAATCGCCATGGCAACTGAAGTAAAGATGAATGCCATTTATGAATGGCATTCATAAATGGCTCCATTTTATATAAACCCCAGGGAGTGCATTAAGGCTTTTTATGAGTTAAAATTAAGTAGTTTTGGAGTTTAGTTGCGAACGTGTAATTTAAAGCTTCAGAATGGTGTGTTTCTGGGGAAATAAATGTTGCATCCATTATTAGACTTGTGTTTTTTTGTGTCTAAAGATGATTTATGTTCTCTGTGTAGGTGTACAATCTCAACAGGGATAACCAGACAGAAGGCAGTAAGAACTTTCATAACTTTCCTTTCACATGACACGTGTTAAGTACTTTTTTGACATAGTTAACCCAAACTAATTATTATTTTTAAATTACACTTTCAATTGAATTGTCATTTATGAAAATATACCACATTTATTGTACGTATTAGATTATGTAATGCAGCTGTATTATATTAAACGTAGTTGTACTCTACTGATACTAAATTTTTTAAATCCAGTTTTATAAATTTGTGTCAAAAAAAACTTCCTAATTTCTTATATGCATCTCTTACATGAGGAAAATACACCAATTATGTTTTTTTTTTTATATCATTCATTACTTCATATTGTTATTGTTTCATAATGTCTATATGATCAAAATGTCATTCTCATCCAAAACACTACAAAAAATGATTCAGGATTAAAAACAAATACATGGTCATAATTTATTGCACAGCATGCATATATATGTATATATTATTCATGAAAAAAACACCAATTGTATTTATTATTTCAGATTTTATTTATTATTACAATGAATATTATATGGTATAATGGATAAAGTAACACAAAAAAATATTTTTGGTTCAGAATAAAACATTTTTGATAATTTCTTGTACTTAATATACGTTTGTATATTATTCATGAAAAAAACTGCTAAATTAGTTGTATTTTATTCATTTTGCCATCATTATTTTATTTGATCAATTATCTAAAACACTAAATCACTTCATTTATTTCAGGATTAAAACAATGTCTACAATTCTTATACAGTATATTTATTAATGAAAAAAAACTATATTCATTGCATGTTCTTTTGTATATATATGTATGTATGTATGTATGTGTATATATATATATATATATATATATATATATATATATATATATATATATATGTGTGTGTGTGTATGTGTATATATATATGTGTGTATGTATGTGTGTGTGTATGTGTGTATATATATATGTGTGTATGTATGTATGTATGTATGTATGTGTATATATATATATATATATATATATATATATATTTCAAAATTCACATTATTTTTTGCAGTTGTAAACCCTAATGAGCCGTGAACCAATAATAAAAAATAAAAAATTAGCAAGCACCAAACGGCAGTAAAAAGTTGTTCTAAATGAATACAAATAACTGTTTTTGGACATTTTAGTTTGTATTTATTTATTTATTTTGGGAGGACATTTTAAAACCCTTTTTCATATACCTCACAATTTTCTATTAGTGAACATGATGCTTGACATTTCTAGCATAATCTAATAAACAAAAGTGCATAGAGGTGCGTACGGAGTGCCGCTTTTCAATCTTTTTGTACTATCCCGTCTCATTTCTAGCTCACATTCAGTCCATAATTTGTCTTGTGTATGACTTATTTTTGAGTTAACCCTGCATAAGACTGGCCACAACAATAGGTATGCATGTATAATATAACATCGCAAATGCCTTCACCAATACTCTTCATTTTGTTTGTCAGTTTCTAATGACGCTGGCTAATTAACTTAACATGCTTTATCATGCAAGTGCATTTGTACCTAGTTAGTGAGTGAGTACGTGTTGCTTGTGCAATAGATTGCTGGGGGTCAATATTCCTTTAGACGGTACAATTGGTGTTGGTAGTCACTGTGCTCTCTCTTTCTCTCCAACAGTGGCCAAGCTGGATGTGATTGGATTCAACGTGATGAAAAAATTTATATATGCAGTGGAGACTCGAGGTAGAGTGCAACGCGTGCTATAAACAGCACAGTTGGTACACACACTACAGGGATTGAGACCCCTACTGTATGTAATGCAGCTACACAGAAATGAAGCATCTTGGTATTTGGAGTAAATGCAACAGTTTTGCTATTTTCATGAGTCAGGCTTTGACCTTCCTGTGAAATATGTTGCATAAAAGGCTTTTTTAGTCTCATTTTTAGAATCCTTTTCACTTCTTTTCCAGGTATTGACGAGCAGGGCTTGTATAGAATCGTCGGCGTCAGCTCCCGAGTTCAGAAACTATTGAGCCTTGCAATGGGTACGCGCCAAAACACACACAGTAAAACACCCACGTTTACACACACATCTGTTTTTGTCTGTGGGTGCAGACCTTACAGTATGTGCATTTCCAACTTTTGTGAGGACACCGAATAGAATAGAAAGTACTTTATTGATCCCTGGGGGAAATTCAGCACCACAGTTCACTCACAATAGACAATAATAATAATAATAAATAATATATATAATATATAATATATGAATAATATAAATATATTCTACATTTAAGTGCAGTCAAGGAACATGTGCATTATACAGTCTGATGGCTGTCGGTATGAAGGACCTCCTGTGTCGTTCCGTGTTGCATTTAGGGAATCTAAGCCTTCCACTGAACGTGCTCATTCTCTCTGCAAGGTCCGAGTGTCGTGGGTGGGAGGTGTTGTCCATAATAGCTAGGAGTTTTGCTAGACTTCTCCTCTCTGACACCACCGCCAGAGAGTCTAGCTCCACTCCCACCACGTTACTGGCCTTCTCTACCAACTTGTCCAGCCTGTTTGTGTCACTCGCTCTCAGTCCGCTGCCCCAGCAGGCCACGGCGTGCAAGAAGGCGCCCGCCACCACCGACTCGTAGAACATCTTCATCATCTTTGTACAGACGTTGAAGGACCCTAGCCTCCTGAGGAAGTAGAGGCGGCTCTGTCCCTTCTTATAGAGTGCCTCAGCGTGTTTTGACCCATTTAGCTTGTTGTCGATGTGTACACCGAGGTATTTATAATCCTCAACCATGTCCTGATGGAAACAGGGGTCGCCGGAGTCCTCCTCCTCCTTCCCAGGTCCACAACCAGCTCCTTGGTCTTCGTCACATTGAGCTGGAGGTGGTTCTTTCCACACCATGTGACAAAGTCCTCCACCAGTGCCCTGTATTCCTCATCATCACCATCCTCAATACACCCCACTATCGCAGAGTCATCAGAAAACTTCTGCAGGTGGCAGGACTCTGAGTGATAGTGGAAATCGGTGGTGTAAATGGGGGAGAGGACTGTGCCCTGCGGGGCCCCGGTGTTGCTGACCAGCCTGTCAGACACACAGTCCTGCAGTCGCACGTACTGTGGTCTGTCAGTCAGGTAATCAACAACCCAGGACACCAAGGGGGCCTCCACCGGCATCGTCTCCAACTTCACACCCAGTAGTCCAGGCCGTATGGTATCAAAAAACATGACCCTCACACTGCTCGCAGGCTTGTCTAGGTGGGTGTGGGCTCGGTTCAGCAGGTAGATGACTGCGTCCTCCACTCCCAGTCGGGGCTGGTAGGCGAATTGGAGTGGGTTTAGGTGGGGCTTGACTGTAGGGCGGAGTTGTTCCAGGACCAACCTCTCCATGGTCTTCATGATATGGGAGGTTAGAGCCACCGGCCTGGTCCTTCGACGTGCTGGGTCGCGAACATTTAGCAGTCCTGCTAAATGTTCCTTTTGGCCTCAAACTTAAAATGAACGCGTGTTTAATTTTCATGTTAGTGCATTAGGTCTGCGTTAGTAAATTAGGTCAAGGTCCTGATCTATACCAGCTCCACAAGATGGCAGTTATGTTCTCTATTGGCTTTATCTACCTCTGCATGTCAGATGTTTGTTACACTTGCCATACTGTTATTTACAATTAACTCATCAGCCGTTATAATGCTGACTAAGCAGTTTGCCGATTCTATCATTGGTTCTTTTGCTGCTGTGTTGTGCAATATACTCACTGGTAAGTGTCCATGTGGTCAAAGATAACTGTTTTTCTTTCCACTTTTTCCATCCACTCCAATCATGAATGCAGTTTTTTTCTTTAAATACCAGAATTTAATAGTAATGTTATTTTTTATTGTCCATCAGATCCAAAGACCTGTGCTGACGTGGAGTTGGAAAACCCAGAGTGGGAGATTAAGACCATCACCAGTGCTATGAAGCAATATCTCAGGTTTGTGACAAAAAGGCCAGCTTGAATTCAAACAAAGCCATAAAATTGTGTATTTTTTTTTGGTTTTTAAGTTGTTGTTTTTTAGACAGGACTGTAATCTATTTGTGGCAGTGGTGAGTTGGTGTGGTGGGACATAGTGTCATTTCTTTTGGGCGTTTATTATTTTTTTTTCTCAAATTAAAATGGACCAACCTGAGTGCTTATGGAGGAGGGTCCTAAAGCGGCACCCGGTGCTCGATGAGAAGAGTGATGTGTGTTTTAATGTCAGACTCTTGTCTCCATTAGATTTGTTACTAGTTTTTTTTATTTTTATTAGAAATATGTAGGGCGGCCTGTTTAAAATTGAGCAACAAAGACGCCAATTTGGCAACACCGTCCCACTCAGTTTTCTTAGTCCTTGGCAAACTAGGTGTTATAATTACGGTACGGTACGTTCTGATTGATATTGATCTGATATCAGCAAAAAACAAGTATCGGATTATATTCGCTTGCATGTAAAATACAAGCAGTGTTTACTTGTGCAAAGCTGGACAGCCAGTTAACATCTAAATGTCCTCCTATATGCACACAGGGCTGTTTTTTTGTATTTTAGTAAAGTAATTTACAAAAAGGTAAATATGGTAGGCTACAGGCTACTGAGAGCTATCAGCTACACAACAGCTTATACAATAGCACACAAGTTAAACGTACACAGTAAGTGTCTTAATTGAACAAAATTGCATTTTAAAAAACATTTGTCAATATAAACAATTATCAATTACAGTTGCATATTACTTACAAATGAAAGTCTCCAAGGCAGAAGCATACTAGAAAGAATCCAGAAACAAACGTGTCCGCATCATTCAATTTACCCATCCCAACAGTAGGAAAGGGTATCGTTTACATTTTAGCTAATACTAGCACCAAATAGGTACTTAAAAATAGTGGCAGGGCTTAAATGAGGCCTTAACCGGTTCTTAAAAACTTAAAAAAACACATTTTTGTAAATTTCCCTTTTGTTCTTAAAAAAATGTTGATGTTCAAGCTGAACATTTGAGTAATTGAAATACTATAATTATACAAATTAAATAAATAATACATTCAAAATTAGGACACGTTGTCATAATTGTTGCAGCAATACATAACATAGAGAACGTGCAAGAAATGACTTGTGTGTAACAATGATGCTCATAATTGTGGGGGTTTGTGAATGCAACCTTGCTTGCTGCAACCGTCATTGGTGCATAATAAGGAATGCTGTTGTTGCGATGGCTACTGACTAGCGCTGCCTATTTACCACTCCACATCAACTTAAAGACAGCATAAGCCCATTCCAGATGGTTAATAATAAATTGGTTAATGTTTTATATACCTACGCATGTTCTCTGTTTGAGTCATTTAATTTGATCAAACCTTTTCTTACATTTCACAGTACAACATAAAAGAAGTGTAAAGGATGTTTGCTGATATCGTATCGGATCAATATCAATCTTTAAGTACTCAAGACTCCAGTATTGGTATCCATCAAAAGAGAAAATGTATCAGGAAACCCTTAGTAGTAATGTATTTATGAGTGAGGGGCAAATCTGTGGAGGGCCAAAGTGAAATGAATGTATGTGAAACACAGCAGTTGTTTTTGTGTTAAGCTGAAAAGAATACTGCTATTTTGTTTTTACAGGTATTTCAGCACACATCTGTATTTCAGTATAGCGAATTGTGTGGGAATGCCCCGATGCTGAAGCTGAAATGCTGATTGGAAAATTACTTTTGTAATCATTTGAATGTTGACAGTGTTTAAATGTTGAAGAGCTCACGCTGACCTGGAACTGAGTATAACAAACCATGATTTTTTTTTAGTTTAAATATACAAAATTTGCACAAAAAAAAGTTGGCATAAAATGTTAGCAGGTTAACGTTCTCAGAAGTCCGCACGTTAACTATTAGCTTAACTTGGTCGGCAGTACAGACTATCACAAACCATGATTTTTCAGATTAATCATACAAAATTAGAACAAAAAAAGCTTGTATAAAATGTTAGCATGCTCACGTCTCACAAGTACGGTAACAGTTAACGTGCCAATGCACGTTAACTGCTACCATACTTGCATGACAGCACCGAGTCCATACTTGCATGACAGCACCGAGTATCACAAACCATGATTTTCAGGTTTAACGTTTAACGTTCTCACAAGTATGCTAAGCATAAGCACGTTAACTGTTAGACTTGTGAGCATACTTACTCGACGGCTTTTTAATTACAAAACTCAAAACTAGTGAAGTTGGCTTGTTGTGTAATTCGTAAATAAAAACAGAATACAATGATTTGCTAATCCTTTTCAACTTATATTCAATTGAATAAACTGCAAAGACAAGATATTTAATGTTCGAACTGAGAAACTTAATTTTTTTTTGCAAATCATTAACTTAAAATCTAATGGCAGCAACACATTGCAAAAACGTTGGCACAGGGACATTTTTACTTCTGGGAAAAACTGGAATTTTAGAAAATATAGTTAAAAAAAACAATTGTACTAGATATGAATAAGTTGGTGTTGGAATTTTTTGAAACGATTGAAAAATGTTGACATAGTAACAGATTAATTTTAATTTGTATTTTGGAATTCCTGGAATTTCGGGAAAACTGGAAATTTTTATGCACTGATGTCGCTTTGAAATAAACAAAAATTAAACAAACAATTTAATTAAGAACAATGTTTTGAAAGTGTAATGGACAAAAACGGTTGAAAAATGTGGACTGTGAAAACTTTCCAGGAAGAGGTGAAAATAGGGCTTTGGAAAACCGGGAATTCCTGGAAATGTTATGAACTTCGAAAATGGTAGTTTGATTGTCCAATGTGAGATGAGCGTGTGGATGGTGCAACAGTCAAGTTGATTGAGAAATGTGGGAATTGTGCAAGTTAAAAAAATGGCCCCTTCATCACTGAGATAATGTCCTGGAATTTTGGATATTCTGGGATACTTTTGAAAACATGTTTTGGGGGAGCTCACGATCCCCGGTCGTGCCAACGTTTTGATACTGGGACGTTCCGATCGGATAAAAAACGTGAGCTGTGGAGCGCGCCAAAATTTTGCGGCGGAATCATAACAATAAATAGTTTTTTGGTGTAGACAAACTAGACGAAGTAGAACACAATAAAACGTATTTCCGAGCAGATCGCCAGTTGATGCTTTATGATCAGCAGTATCCTAAAATTAGCATATTTATCTTTTTGAGACACTTTTTTTTAAACTTTATTTCAAATTCCAATTTCAGCTGACATTCTTCTCTGTTCATCTTCCATCTTTTTTAAAAGGGTACTCCCTGGACCCCTCATGACATATCAGTACCAGAGGAGTTTCATCAAGGCTGCCAGTGAGTATTCCTCCTTCACAGGCTTAAATGTCACACATGTCTACTTGTTGCTACCTTTTGTGCCTCAACTGTTTGAGGCCATGTTAAATCAGGCTGTAGATAGCATCACCAGCGCATTAATATATTTCCGAAATAAAAAAACGGAACAACATTTAAAAAAAAAAAAAAACGCCAGCAGACACCAAAACACATTAATTGAATTTGTATTTTAATCAGCCCCATTAGTCATCCAGCAGCAATAAAATTATAAAAGGAAATTGCTGGATAGACAATGTCCAATATTGACTGTCCAAAACGCTTACACAGATTTAGGACAGAGGATTCTCATCTGTCCATTGTCTGTCTGTGCAGCACGAGCACTGATCCTGCAGCTGTGTATGGATCTGTCAGTTTGCACGTCCTTCTAAATACCGTAAAACGCAAATTAGTTCACGCAAAACAGTGAGGAGTGTTGCTCAATCACATTGCGTGTGCTAAATTATTATATTTATATCTTCTCCTCCTAGTTTTCTGCTTACTTAACAGACAGATTTTTATCACCCATCCATCCATCCATTTGCTATCACTTGTCCCTCTTGGGGCCGCGGGGTGGCTGGAGCCTATCCCAGCTGCAGTCGGGCGGAAGGCAGCGTACACCCTGGACAAGTCGCCACCTCATCGCAGGGCCAATACTTGTCCTGTTTTCCATCACCAGCACCCTGCTGTGGGTTTATGACACAAAAAAAGCAAAACATACCACTTTTTAGGTTTTAATTTTTCTGACATGTTAAATTATGCAAACGGGAAATGGACTTTACTACAACCATGTATGCATTTTTTTTTTTTAATCAGATCAATTATTTAATCAGCAATTCTGGTAGAACTCCAAGTTTTGGGGTGTTTCACTTTGAAGGGCCTGCTGTGTAATTAAATTCAGTTTTGATAATAATGATAAAAAAAAATAGAATGTTCCCTTGGAGATCATATAAATATACAATGCTATATACAATATCAGTATAGATCAGGGGTCGGCAACCTTTTGCATTAAAAAAGCTATCTAGGCCCTTTTTCACCAAATCAAAACCCACTTGGCGCCACAAAACCTATTTGATCACTATATCAAAGTTAAATCTACATATAAGCTGTGTCCCAATTCATGGTCTGCATCCTTCGGAGGACCCGGCCTACGCAGCCTCAGAAGGCTGGACCTTCGGAGGCACCTCCGAAGGATGCGTCACCCCTTGTTAAATGGGACAGTCTAGCCTGCGGAGGATACTTACATTTGAAAGTGTATTCGCTGCCGGTGCAGGTGCCGCTGCTTGTATTTGCCGCCATCGTCAAAAAGATCCGGGTTGAACAAAGGCGCGCAAAGCATCTTGGGAAATGGAAGGCTACGAAGAATAGTCGCGGTGCATCTTCGGAATACAGGGAAAAGGAGGGCGGATTTGCCGGCTGCATTTGGAGGAGCTTTCGAATTTGAATGAATTGGGACAGCCTTCGCGCAGCGTTGTGACGTAAGCGGCCTTCAAATTCGCCCTTCGAAGGATGCAGACCCTGAATTGGGACACAGCTATACTGTACTGTTTCCTTTTACGTATTGTCACCTTATGTTCCTGGCTTGTTCTCCCCCTGCATTTTGCATGTTATTTTCATACTGTTTTTTTCTCTAGATTTCCTTATAGTTTCCGTATGTAACGACTAACACCAGACGTCACCTGACAATTTAGTCAAAATCCAACTTTGCTGGATTTTTGTTATCTCATTGAACTGTAATTATTTCCCTGTTCAAATTAAAGTTGTGTGAGTGTTACAAACGCCGTTATGTAACTGGATCGGCGTAGCCAAATCAGGACCCCGACGCAGAGTAAAAAATTAATAAGAATAATAACACAAAGCGCACTCAAAAAGGAGAGGGAGAAAATAGCTAAGGATGCGCACGTAAGGTGTGGAGACACCGAAATCACGCACACTATGTGTGGACAGGTAACAGTTAACACTACACGGCAATGAAGCCATTGAAAAAACAAGAGGTGTGAGTGGAGCCAAAGCAGGGTGATGAACACTACTGGATGGGTGAAGGGAGAAACTGGAGAGGTTAAGTAGTTAGGAAACAAGCATCAGGTGTGCGCACAGGTGGCTTCGCCCCGTGATCCAGAAACCAGGCACTGCAACACAAAGTAGACAGGCGGCAGCAGAGCTGCCAGATCATTACAGTAACGACATTATGTCACGCATCATCTTTTTTTCTTTACTTTTGCTCTGTTCTATCTACAACTTGTTTATGCCGCTGTGTTAAGGCGAGCTCCTCCAAACCCTCTTGTGTAGCAAAAAAGGTCTAACCTTGTGCAGCATCGACGCTGCAAAGGATTTAATCTGTTAATCTTTTAGTATTTTTTAGTACTTGTCCTGTGTTGATGCGGTTCAATCACGAGGCATGCTGCCCACCTTTGCAAAACATGTCTTCTTTATTTGCAATTACAGTATCGCAACATAGCACCAGTTCCAATAACAGTCAATCAAAGCTAAATCATAAGTTAAGTGTCATGGTTTCTCACCAGAAAACACTGCCCAGATGATGCAGAACTTTGAAAGACTCTTCAAAGGGACCGCTTAGTGACTACAGTACACACACGCATAAACTAGCTGGAGCCACAACACAGGGATAAAAGAGCCGCATGTGGCTTTAGCGTCGCAGGTTGCAGACCCCTGGTATACTGTAGATGTAAAGAGTTTAAATAACCTAAATAGGTCATCTTAAAATGTTTGAATTAGACGTTGCAAAACAACACTGTATGAAACAGGCAGTATGCTTTTTAAATGTATCCAGAAATAATGTTACAGAGAGAAAGACCTATTTAAAAAAAATAAATAAATAAAAGAAAAGCCAGTTAGGTTACTAAGTTGTAAGGACACCCCCAGTGACTACAATTCTCTTCTTTGCTTCTTCAGTCTTGCAGCTTTTGGGGTGATTCAAGGTCCCCCATTACTCAAAAGTGACTCTCAGAGGATTTTTGAACAGCATTATGTGCCCCCAGTGCCGGTTTATGAGCACCAAATGTGGGAAAAATCCAATCATTCCCCTCACTTGTTTGCTCCTCTTTTGAGAGAAGAGGCGTGCAAATGCTCACTTTTGAAGTTGTGATTTAACGACATGCTGAGGAGAAAAACCTATTTCGTCATGGGTTTTTTAACATATTTTTTTTATTTTCCAACAGAGGTGGGTAGAGTAGCCAAAAAAAATTACTCAAGTCAGAGTACTGTTACTGTAGAGTAATAGGATTTCAGTAAAAGTAAATAGTACGGTAGTCTTCCAGATAATTACTTAAGCAAGAGTAAGTATGTATTTAGTGAAAAAAATACTCAAGTACTGAGTAACTGCAGTGTAACTTCTGATTTATTTAGTAGCTATTTTTAATGGCACACCACAACCATAGTTTGTGTGTGTGCACATGGGAGAGACCAAGACAGAGAGAACCTACTATAGCATGTACTGCACCACAAAGGATGCACGTTTTACAGTAAGGTATGACATTATAACAGTGTTAATGTTACCGTAATGTGAGTGAAAAACATCAACATGTTTACTCTAGTTGGAAGTGCAAATCTTGTAGGCTGAAATGTGAACATTTCCACTGACACACATGACAGCATATGGTGTAATTTCAGGGCTGTCCAAACTTTCTGACTGGGGGGATCGCCTTGGGCTTAAAAAAATTGGCAGGGGGGCCAAAAGCCGACTGCATGCAAAGTTTTTTATATATATATATATATATATATATATATACACACAGTACATACATACATACATGCGTGCACACACTATTTTTCGGACTATAAGGCACACTTAAAATCCTTTAATTTTCTCAAAAATCAACAGTGCGACTTATAACGGTATAGCTCGGTTGGTTGAGCGGCCGTGCCAGCAACTTGAGGGTTGCAGGTTCGATCCCCGCCTCCGCCATCCTAGTCACTGCCGTCGTGTCCTTGGGCAAGACACTTTACCCACCTGCTCCCAGTGCCACCCACACTGCTTTAAATGTAACTTAGATATTGGGTTTCACAATGTAAAGCGCTTTGAGTCACTTGAGAAAAAGCGCTATATAAATGTCATTCACTTCACTTCACTAACCTGGTGCGCATAAAGTACAGAATAATTCTGGTTATGCTTACCGACCTAAAAGCTATTTTTTGGTACACGGTGTAATAAGTGTGACCAGTAGATGGTCACACTTATCACAAACGATGTTTCATTGAGAATATAGAACATAAGTCGCGGCGCTCAAATATCTCAAAATGTTTTAGTACAACTTTGGTAATCTATGAAGCCGCACCACTTGATGCATTGCAGGCGCATTACGGCTACTGTAGTCAGACGCACTGTGCTTTGACATACGGTTTTATTAGAGTGTGTGTAAAAGGACCCCAAAATGGCACCCATTAGCAGACATATCTGGCGTTTTGCAATATTGTGCAAAACCAACTTTTTTTACCTTCTGGTACCCGCTGATGTGTATTTGGGATCTGCGTAAGCCCTCAAAATGTGGGCGTGTCCCCCATTGTAGTCCGTGCCGACGCCGTAGTCGATAAGCTTTTTCTTTTTCTCGATCTTCTTGTTATGGGGCATTCATCTTCCGTTGTTGCCATTTCTAATTTAATATAATATAAAGTAGTGTAAAGTTAAACTTGCTATGGAAGCGCTAAAAAGTACCGGTGTTGTGAGTTTATATAATTCAAGCACGGAACTTCAGTTATTAGAGAGTTCGGGTCGGACGGTTTTTCACACTCATTGGCAGTGCGCCTTATAATCCGGTGGGCCCTATGGTCCGGACAATACGGTGTGTGTGCTAAAATGCGCCAAACGTGGACAAGTGTGGAGAGAGAGTTTTGCATTTTTCCGATCATCCCTGTAATAGATTTAAATGGGTGTAATTTAGACTTTTTTTATGTTGATTGGACATTTTATATACTTTCCACAAACTTCAATGAGTAGGTTGTATTTTATGTGACCATGTTTGACTTTTTGTGCTGGTTGATTTTTTTGTTTTGTTTTTTGCACCATTACTAGGGAAGGTTGTTTGGATTGGGTCATGCAAGTAATTGCTGCTGTTTTTCTTGCAAGTATAATTGATGGTTGACGAAATTTCGTTGGCCACCAGTTTGGGACAAAACGGCAGCTATCAGACCCCTGGCTATTTTGTTCATGATATGAGGACATTGTTTGTTGAACTCCTGCTGTCTAGCGGACCAAATTGGACACCTCTGGTATAAATGTTCTTTTAATAGTTTGTAAGTAAACATCGAAGATTCGTGCTGCCTCATCTGATGCCAGTCACTTTTTACAGCGTATAGTTAGTGCGGTCATGTGACTGCCAGGCTCCATTTAATTGGTGAAATAGAGTTAAACGTTTTTAGTACTTACGCTGGATCGGTAAAACCAAGTTATGTGACTGTGCCCGTTGGAAGGGTACTCTAGTCTAACGAGCCAACATAATACGCTTTTGCAAGCAGTAATTGACAGATTATAAATACATATAAAGTAAATAAATGTAGCGATCAGAATGAAACTTGATATAACAAAGCAAAAGTAGTGTTTCTTTTTCACTCAAGTATGTTTCATTTAAACTACTCTTGACAAAAAGGTATTTAAGTAAATACTTGCCTCTGGTTGTGCAGTAATGGTATATATTTATATACAACAGGTAACAGATGGGCTGTTAGTTAACAAGAGATTTGCTCCAGAACTAGTTGCAGAAAAAATGTTAATATGAAATTAATATAGCCATGGAAGTTCAATAATTATCTTTCTTACCAATGATTGTCACACAAACACACGGTGTGGTGAGATTATCCTCTGCATTTGCCCCATCACCTTCACCCTCTTGGAGGTGAGGGGAGCAGTGAGCAGTAGCGGTGGCCGCACCCGGGAATCATTTTTGGTGATTTAAACCCCAATTCCAACCTTTGATTCTTAGTGCTTAGCAGGGAGGTAATGGGTCCCATTTTTATAGTCTTTGGTGAGACTCGGCCGGGGTTTGAACTCACGACCTTCCAGTCTAAGGGCGGACACTGTAACCACTAGGTAAGGTTGCTTGAATCAAATTAGGAATGTCTATTAAAAATATGGCAAAGCTAACTTGGAACACTTAATTCCCATCAGAGTCATAATGTCATCAAAGCTCACATTTATGCATTCACACACAGCACCAGCTTTTTCGAACAAGGATCAGGTGATAGAAGAAAGGTACAAATACAAAACCCAAACCAATGAAGTTGGCACGTTGTGTAAATCGTAAACAAAAACAGAATACGATGATTTGCAAATCCTTTTCAACTTATATTCAATTAAATACACTGCAAAGACAAGATATTTAATGTTCGAACTGAGAAACACAATTTTTTTTGCAAATCATTAACTTGGGTTGCGATGAGGTGGCGACTTTGTCCAGGGTGTACCCCGCCTAACGCCCGAATGCAGCTGAGATAGGGTCCAGCACCCCCCGCGACCCCGCAAAAGACAAGTGGTAGGAAATGGATGGATGGGCATTAACTTAGGATTTAATGGCAGCAACACATTGCAAAAAAGTTGGCACAGGGGCATTTTTTACCACTGTGTTACATGGCCTTTCCTTTTAACAACACTCAGTAGACGTTTGGGAACTGAGGAGACCAATTTTTTGGGAGGGATCAAAGGTCACGGGCATTCAATGTCTGTTTTCGGCCTTGCCGCTTATGTGCAGTGATTTCTCTAGATTCTCTGAACCCTTTGATGATATTACGGAGCGTAGATGGCGAAAGCCCTAAATTCCTTGCAATAGCTCGTTGAGAAATGTTGTTCTTAAACTATTCGACAATTTGCTCAGGCATTTGTTCCCAAAGTGGTGATCCTCGCCCCATCCTTGTTTGTGAATGACTGAGCATTTCATGGAAGCTGCTTTTATAGCCAAGCATGGCACCCACCTGTTCCCAATTCGTCTGTTCACCTGTGGGATATTCCAAATAAGTTGTTTGATGAGCATTCCTCAACTTTCTCAGTCTTTTTTGACACTTATGCCAGCTTTTTTGAAAACAGTTTGCAGGCATGAAATTCCAAATGAGCTAATATTTGCAAAAAATCAAGTTTACCAGTTCCAACGTTAAGTATCTTGTCTTTGCAGTCTATTCAATTTAATATAAGTTGAAAAGGATTTGCAAATCATTGTATTCTGTTTTTATTTACGATTTATACAACATGCCAACGTTTTGGGTTTTGTATAATAGAAACCTATTTGTGGCAGCATCATAACAATGATGATGTATTAGGATTTGTATTTACACTCTGAAGTAAAGGAAAACTTGAAGGATTTATAATCATATTTTTTAAGTGAATAATGAGGTTATATGAGAAAAAAATTCATATTCTGACCACTTTGTTTTTTAAATTAAAAAAACCTTTTTAAAAAAAAAACAATATTAAGGTGGTTGTATACAAATATGTTGTAGATTTGTTAATCCAGCTTTAAAGAGTCAAAAACACCATTAAAGTTTTGACATCTGTAAAAAAAGCTGGTTTCAACCAAATCCATGCAATAATTAGTTTTTAATGCATGTAAACATACCAAGTGTGTGTGCATAAGGCGGCGACGGTGGGTTTAGGATGCGATGGGGGCCCTTTAGGAATCTTGTTTACGGGGGCCCAGAATTTGGTGCCATGTACTGTATTTAAAACTGTTAAGAAAAAGCACAATATAAGACTTTTAGTTGATTTTAAAATGAGGTTAGCTTAGCTTGCTTTAGTTTAGACTGGTTTTGCAATCCAATAGCTCCTCATTAAGTTTTTTTTATTCTTCACAATTCTCAGGTGTGTTCGGGTGTAGGCGTACCTTTCACGCTCCACAACACGTCCCTGACCCGTTTTCCCGGTTTGTCTGTGGCCAAAGCTGCTATAAAACCGAGCTATCAAGAGAAAGGAAGTCCAGGAAATGACGGAGTGTCTCTGGCAAGGAGGGGGAAAAAGTGCTGACGTGGGTTAATACTGAAACAACGCCAACCAATCATATTTTTAAGGGTTTTGGACCATCGTTAAATTTCAAAATGTGGCTGCCGACAGATTTTCAAAACACATAAAGTTCAACATCTCGCCTTGCGTCTGGTTTTCATGTCTGCGTTGTGAGAGTTCATATGTGCAAGTACAGCGTTAATGGCACTCTTTTCATGCCAATATTTTTTTAATTTATTAACAAACAAGCCACAAGCTGCAAGGTGATTTAAGGACAGCCGGTGTCCTGGGGTGAACTCCCAAGCTCGCTCCTCCTCCTGGTTTTAATCAGCCCACAGGCCCGCATCTGGCTTCTTGCTTGGCCTCCTCGGGTTTCACAAGCGGCAAACTGCATAGGCAGGCAGCCTGAAAGGGGAAAGTGTAAAACGGAGTGGAAGGAGAGCGAACCAGTGGGCAAAAATATGTGGATCCGCTTGGATACCCGCCAGAAGTGCACTATTTTGCAAAAGTTTTGGGACAGAGGAAGTCAACAAAGATATGAATTTTTTTTTTAGTAGTGTGGCATCGCGTAGTAAGTAGGAGTGAGTCAATATGTGTTCTTTATGATATAAATTATGATTGCACATTATTAAAAAGTTACTAATGAGTTTATTTATTTATTCAATGTATTTAATGACAGCTTCCGTCATTGTCAGCGGAAAATTGTGCAGTTGGTAGAAAAATACTAACTCATAACAAAAAAAGGGGCTACCGGTACTTATGGTTTAATTTTAATGTTATTTTGAATTACATTGTATTCTAATTAATGATGTAGTGGACCGGCCAATATTTGCCTTTTGTAACTGATCGGCCATCATTATGTTGCCATGTCCCAGTGTTTAGAGAGATTGCACTCACGTGAAAGATTCCCTCAAACGGGATGCACGCCCAGGGAGACACAATTATATTTCTTTATTCCCAGAACATTAGCTTGAATTTTGAGCGCTAGCTGCAACAAATGCGTCGTCTATCCACAGTGCAAAGCCGCTTCTAAGATACTAATCCTCACCACCCACTTTCTTTCAAGTATTATTATCACTGGAGGAAAAGGAATAGCTAAGCATGCTACACACACACACACACACACCAAGCAGGACGACACAAGCAATGTGAGTGATCGATTCAGATGTCGATACTCTTGATACCTAGTATAGGATCAGTATGTAAACAATACTAAATTGATTAGATTGAAATTTTTCTTTTTCTTGTCTTATTACAGAATTTTTATTTTTAGTTATTTTATTTTTTTTATTGTTTACAAACTCCAGGAGTAAGTCTTTGGACACAGGAGAACTTTGAGGGCAAACCCCAACTCTTTAAAATGGGTGCCAACAGTAGTTTTAGCTTTTGTTTAGTGATTGTGCACTGGTCACATTTTGTTAAAAATATTGCATTCAGTACCAAAAATGTAATATGGCAATACTAGTAAATTCTTAATTTAATAAAAGAAGCTGTGTTATTGTGTTTACTTCAGTTACTTACTTGATTTTTCAGTTTTAGGATCTAATATCAAAGTATCGGGTCGGAACTTAAAATCGGATCAGGATCTGACGCCAAAAATGTTGATCGAGACATCCCAAATTTTGTATTTTGTTATTCAATCATTGTGGTGCCATAAATATTCAAAATGATACATATTCTATTCACCGCAGAGTCTCTTATAAGACTAAACGCTTGAGGTGGGAATCTTTGTGCAACTCACGATTTGATTCTATTCCTATTTTTGGGTTGACGATTCGATCCAGAGTCAATTCTCGATTCAACTCGATTTTCATTATACTGTATATTTGGTATACAGATTGTAATAAAACCTTTTCAAAAAAGGTTCCAGGTTACAAACACGTAAAACTTATAGGCGAAGTGTTGGCCTAAAATTTTTTTTCTAAAATGTTATTTACAAAAATCCCAGAATGTTAAACAGATTAAAAAAAATAGAGCAACTCCAACCTAATAGCAGCTTTACAATACTTAGGGTAGACATTTTAAAGCATTTGAGAAAACATACAAGTACAATACTTACTAAATAAAATAGTAAAAAAAAGGTTAAACAAAAATTCATAAAAGCAGTATCAATGAAAATATCAAGTTGTTTAATGTTGTAATCCAACAATCGATTATTTTAAAGAAAAAAAAAGAAAAAATTTTAGCACCTCTACGGAACACAATTTACCACTGGCGTCTTATTAAACTATCCAACTTCCGTCCAATATGACATCTCCCTTTTCTGTCCAAGATCATGGGAAAAACTTGTCCTTGCACAACTTCAGCCATATCTGTCCCTCAATGATATTGCAGACCAGTTGCAATCAGGATTCAAGAGGTGCCACAGCACAGAATCAGCATTACTAAAAGTCCAAAATGACATTCTTATGGCCCTTGAAACCCAAAATGCTGTTGTGCTGGTCCTTTTGGATCTCACAGCTGCCTTTGACACTCCCGCCTGGAGCACTGCCTTTGCCTACGTGGATCTGTGCTGAGATAGTTTTCCTCATATCTATCCCAAAAGTCCTTTTCAGTAATGACTCATGATCTCTCCTCCACAGTTGCTCCACTTTCTTCTGGCATACCCCAGGGTTCAATCCTTGGGCCTATTCTTTTTTCTCATTACATGCTCCCATTAGGTTCAATCATATACAAATACAATGTTTACTTCCACTTTTATGCTGATGATGTGCAGCTCTATTTGCCCGTTATGCCAAGTGACAGAAATGCAATCGATTCCCTCCATCGCTGTCTCAATGACATTAAACTATGGCTGTCAAATAATTTTCTGCATTTAAATGAGAGCAAAACAGAGTACATTGTTTTTAGCCCTGATGCACGTCATAGCGCACCCAGCTTTAGCACCCCAACCCCTCGCTCCTGCTGTGAAAAATCTGGGTGTGATGTTTGACAGCGACCTTAAATTTGAAAAATACATTAACTTAGAGCAGGCTTTTTTCAGCTGAGACTTTTGGCAAAGGTGAAGCCTTTTCTGCAGAGGGCAGACCTTGAAAACGCCATTCATGCCTTCATCAGCTCTAGACTGGACTACTGTAATGCCCTGTATAATGGACTAAATCAGTCACTCCTCCACAGTTAGTACACAATGCAGCTGCTCGCCTCCTCACTCATACTCCAAAACTTACTCCGGTTCTCTTTGCTCTCCATTGGCTCCCTGTTTGTTTTAGAATACATTTTAAAATCATTTTTTTATTTTAAGGCCATCAATGGTCTCGCCCCAGCCTGCTTGGCTGATATTTTAACTGTTCGCCACCCACCAAGGAATGTGCGCTCATCTTTACACACATCTTTGGAAGTACCAAGGACTAGACTTAAAAAATGGGGTGATCGTTCCTTTTCCGCATCCGTACACCAACTTATGGAACTCCCTTCCACCTGAGTTGCGAGCCATCACGGAGCTAGAAGCATTTAAATCTCAACTAAAAACATATTTGTTTAAATTGGCTTTTAACAAACAATTGCTTTAAAGTATTTGTTATTACGGTTTTAAAATGTGTGGTTTTACTTGCTTTTAACTTATTTGTCTTTTAAAATACTTTGTGCACCATTACGATGTTGTAAGGTGCTATACAAATAAACCTGGATTGATTGATTGAACAAACAACAAAAAAACATGTTCAGTGTGGCTGTAGGCAACCTCCTGATTACGTTTTATTAACTGCACAATAGAGATGCGCGGATAGGCAATTATTTCATCTGCAACCACATCACAAAAGTCTTCAACTATCCGCCATCCACCCGAACTAACATTTAATCAAAACCGCACCCGCCCGCCATCCGCCACCCGCCCGTTGTTATATATCTAATATAGACGATGCAAGGCATTAGTGAGGTTATAAAGCTTTTGCCTGTTAAAGAAAGGAGACTGATCCAATCCAGCAGAGACATTCAATGCGTGCCACGCTGTCACGGCCCAGACGCACACCAGTGCGCAATCATCTGGGAGCCGCGCTGAGCGCACCTCCAAGCGCGCTCGCGCCACTCAAACTGCTGCAGGCAGCTGCGTTCACACATGCATCTGTAAGCCTTGTTTTAACATCCCGTGGCACTCTTCTGGGATCACGGCGGACGAAACTGCTCATGCTCAGGGTGTTTGTGGAGGTTCGGGGTTTTGCACAAATGTGGTGCACCATGTTAGATGTCCCGGTTTTGTGACTGTCGTAGACATAAACGGCGTCGCAGCTCTTGCAAATCACGTAGCCAGCTTACTATCATCCTGATTTACAACCTCATAAAAACGAGTCCACGCTGAACTTTTCTGGCCTTTTTTCCCCCTGGTCTTTAGTATTCCCTTTTTTAGTTTGTCGCGTACCACGTTTGCTACCGGCGTTGCCATCTCTTTTTTTTTTCTTCTTCTGTTGTGGCGTGCTGCAGGTGCCTGCTCGTTTTTCGTATGTGGGTAACAACATTTAACTATGTATATATATTTCCGAATTGGTTTAAATGCCACCCGCCTGAATCTATTTAAAATCTAATTTTTTTTTATTTCAACCGCCCGACCCGACTCGCGGATAAAATCAATTTTTTTTTTATTCCAACCGCCCGACCCGCGGATAATCCGCGGACTCCGCGGTTGTGTCCGCAAACCGCGCATCTCTACTGCACAAAAAGTCTGAAGCCGCATTTGCAGGATCATGAGTGGTCAACGTCCAGCGACTTTATCTACCTTTGCATACAGTATAAAATGTTGCATGACTCAACTGTTACACTTGCTGTACTATTATTATTTACAGCAATATTAGCAGTAGTTGGCTTTATACGCTGGTTCTGTTGTTTCTGTTGTGTTGTGCAGTATACTTGTTAATTAAGGACCAGGTTTTCCTTTCAACGTTCTCAGGCGTTCCAAACCAGTAACGTCAATAATGCGGACGCAGTTTTTAGTAACTCCAAAAGATGGAAGTAGCAGCATTGAAGTAGTAGACACCATGCAGCAGTTCAGTCTTCCCTTGCATGCACTTAAAAATGTTGGTTAATTTGAACTTAAATTTGAATGTGTGTTAATTATGTGTGTTCTAACTCCTCTGCAGTTGAGAGCTTATCGTTGACAGCTTCAGGCCCCTGAGGGCTGATGTGATGGAGCCTGCCATCACTTCTATCGATGGCTTCTTGGGCCATTATTGATTGGGTGCTCGTCATTAGCATGTGACTCTGCTTGTTGTCCGATGAGGCCATCAAGTTGTGCTTCAGTGAAACTAATACCTTTTTCCGTTTTTTTGCGTTTCCCCATGTCGTGAAATGCATCATGGTGGCCATGGGATAATAATATCTACACTTGACTTTTCGACCTCATCCCTAACAAAAAAGCAAGGGCGGATCACTGCACCTCATTGTTTTATGACTTCCCTCATATGCTTCTGGCACCTTGTCGCTGTGGAATAAAGGGGACTTGAAAAAAGTTCAGAAACATATAGGTCATTGAAAGAAGATGTAAAAAAGCAGTGAACAGTAGCTTTTTTTTCAAAAGCTAGAATAGAAATAATACACTTTATTTTCTTAATTTCTTCACCCATGATGACATTCCAAAGAAGAAGCTAACAGATAATTCGTCAGTATTTTAGTCCAGACTAAAGGACCATCATTTTGCAGGTTTAAACTGCTTTGAACCAAAATATCAGTTTGTACATGTTAACCTACTTAGTGGCCTAGTGGTTAGAGTTTCCGCCCTGAGATCGGTAGGTTGTGAGTTCAAACCCCGGCCAAGTCATACCAAAGACTATAAAAAAGGGACCCACTCAGCATCAAGGGTTGGAATTGGGGGTTAAATCACCAAAAATGATTCCCAGCCACGGCCACCGCTGCTGCTCACTGCTCCCAGGGGGTGATCAAGGGTGATGGGTCAAATGCAGAGAATAATTTCGCCACACCTAGTGTGTGTGTGTGTGTGTGACAGTCATTGGTCCTTTAACTTTAACAAACTAAAATTATGATCTATTAAAAAAAAAAGATTAAAGGCACACCTTTTTAATCAAGTTTTTTACTGAATATTTTAACTCTTAGGCTCTTAGTTTTTTTCTGTTATTTTCTATTTTAATGCTGTTATTACCATTATTCTCACTGTTTTATTCATTTGTTTATATTTTATTCCTATGTATATATATATATATATATATATATATATATATATATATATATATATATACATATATGTACATATATATATATATATATGTATACAGGTAAAAGCCAGTAAATTAGAATACCGGTATTTTGAAAAACTTGATTTATTTCAGTAATTGCATTCAAAAGGTGTAACTTGTACATTATATTTATTCATTGCACACAGACTGATGCATTCAAATGTTTATTTCATTTAATTTTGATGATTTGAAGTGGCAACAAATGAAAATCCAAAATTCCGTGTGTCACAAAATTAGAATATTACTTAAGACTAATACAAAAGGATTTTTAGAAATGTTGGCCAACTGAAAAGTATGAAAATGAAAAATATGAGCATGTACAATACTCAATACTTGGTTGGAGCTCCTTTTGCCTCAATTACTGCGTTAATGCGGCGTGGCATGGAGTCGATGAGTTTCTGGCACTGCTCAGGTGTTATGAGAGCCCAGGTTGCTCTGATAGTGGCCTTCAACTCTTCTGCGTTTTTGGGTCTGGCATTCTGCATCTTCCTTTTCACAATACCCCACAGATTTTCTATGGGGCTAAGGTCAGGGGAGTTGGCGGGCCAATTTAGAACAGAAATACCATGGTCCGTAAACCAGGCACGGGTAGATTTTGCGCTGTGTGCAGGCGCCAAGTCCTGTTGGAACTTGAAATCTCCATCTCCATAGAGCAGGTCAGCAGCAGGAAGCATAAAGTGCTCTAAAACTTGCTGGTAGACGGCTGCGTTGACCCTGGATCTCAGGAAGCAGAGTGGACCGACACCAGCAGATGACATGGCACCCCAAACCATCACTGATGGTGGAAACTTTACACTAGACTTCAGGCAACGTGGATCCTGTGCCTCTCCTGTCTTCCTCCAGACTCTGGGACCTCGATTTCCAAAGGAAATGCAAAATTTGCTTTCGTCAGAAAACATGACTTTGGACCACTCAGCAGCAGTCCAGCTGGTGTCGGTCCACTCTGTTTCCTGAGATCCAGGGTCAACGCAGCCGTCTACCAGCAAGTTTTAGAGCACTTCATGCTTCCTGCTGCTGACCTGCTCTATGGAGATTTCAAGTTCCAACAGGACTTGGCGCCTGCACACAGCGCAAAATCTACCCGTGCCTGGTTTACGGACCATGGTATTTCTGTTCTAAATTGGCCCGCCAACTCCCCTGACCTTAGCCCCCGTAGAAAATCTGTGGGGTATTGTTAAAAGGAAGATGCAGAATGCCAGACCCAAAAACGCAGAAGAGTTGAAGGCCACTATCAGAGCAACCTGGGCTCTCATAACACCTGAGCAGTGCCAGAAACTCATCGACTCCATGCCACGCCGCATTAACGCAGTAATTGAGGCAAAAGGAGCTCCAACCAAGTATTGAGTATTGTACATGCTCATATTTTTCATTTTCATACTTTTCAGTTGGCCAACATTTCTAAAAATCCCTTTTTTGTATTAGCCTTAAGTAATATTCTAATTTTGTGACACACGGAATTTTGGATTTTCATTTGTTGCCACTTCAAATCATCAAAATTAAATGAAATAAACATTTGAATGCATCAGTCTGTGTGCAATGAATAAATATAATGTACAAGTTACACCTTTTGAATGCAATTACTGAAATAAATCAAGTTTTTCAAAATATTCTAATTTACTGGCTTTTACCTGTATACATATATATATGTGTGTATATATATATATACGTATATGTATATATGTACATATATGTATATGTATGTATATATATATATATATATATATACATACAGTGAGGTCCACAAGTATTTGCACACCCTGCAATTTTTCAAGTTCTCCCACTTATAAATTAGGGAGAGGTCTGAAATGTTCATCATAGATGTATTTCCACTGTTAGAGACATAATCTAAAATGAAAAATCCGGAAATCACATCGTATGATTTTTTAAATGATTATTTGTATGTTACTGGGGTTCATAAGTATTTGCACACATGAGAATCAGCAAGAATTATGACTCTCAAAGAGCTGTCAGTCTACTTTTTAAAAAAGTCCACATTTACCCCACAACTAATCACACACCCACCACCCCTTTGAGCTCATTAAAGTCACCTGTACAGCCCACAGTCAGTCAAGGTACATCTGCTACCATGGGCAAGACCAAAGAGCTGTCAAAAGTGGCCAGAGACAAAATTGTAGAGCTCCACAAAGCTGGAAAAGTCTATGGGACAATTGGGAAGCAGCTTGGGGAGAATAGATCAACTGTTGCAGCAATTGTTAGAACATGGAAGAGGCTATAAACATGACTGCTAATCTACCTCGGACTGGGGCTACATGTAGGATCTCTCCTCGTGGGGCATCACTCATGATAAGAAAAGTGAGGAATCAGCCCAGAACTACACGGCAGGACCTGGTGAATGACCTAAAGAGAGCTGGGACCACTGTTTCCAAGGCTACTATCAGTAAAAGACTACGACGTAGTGCTCTAAAATCATGCATCGCACGGAAGGTTCCCTTGCTTAAGTCAGCCCATGTCCAGGCCCCTTTGAAGTTTGCCAATGGCCATCTGGATGATCCAGAGGAGTCATGGGAGAAAGTCATGTGGTCAGATGAGATCAAAATATAACTTTTTGGTATAAACTCCACTCGTCGGGTTTGGAGGAAAAAGAAGGATGAGTATCATCCCAAGAACACCATCCCTACAGTGAACATGGGGGGGAAACATGCTTTGGGGGTGCTTTTCAGCAAAGGGGACAGGACAACTGCACTCTATTAAGGAGAGGATGAACGGGGCCATGTATTGAGAGATTTTGGCCAAAAACCTCCTTCCCTCAGTCAGAGCATTGAAAATGGGTGGTGGCTGGGTCTTCCAACATGAAGCACACAGCCAGGATAACGAGGAGTGGCTCCATACGAAGCATATCAAGGTTCTGGAGTGGCCTCGCCAGTCTCCAGATCTAAATCCAATAGAAAATCTTTGGAGGGAGCTGAAACTTTGTGTTGCTCGGCGACAGCCCCGATACCTGACAGATCTAGAGAAGATTCGTGTGGAGGAGTGAGCCAAAATCCCTGTTGCCGTGTGTGCAAACCTGCTGAAGAACTATAGGAAAAGTTTGACCTCTGTAATTGCATTCTGCACTAAATATTAACACTGATATTCTCATGTGTGCAAATACTTATGAAGTGTTGGGACTAACGCGTTACAAAGTAATGTGTTACTGTAACGTCGTTAGTTTCGGCGGTAACTAGTAATCTAACACGTTATTTTTTATATTCAGTAACTCAGTTACCGTTACTACATGATGCGTTACTGCGTTATTTTACGTTACTTTTGATGTAGTATCGGCTAGAAACAGAAGCGCTACGGTGTCGTTCTTCTGAATCTTCCTCTGTCACAAGCCGGAGAGAAGAAATGTCTATATGTGTGTCTGGGTGTGGGGAGGGGAGGCACACATGTGATCCGCGGTTTGATATATGAAACAAACAAAAAAAAAGTTGTTGGCACGTTCAGTCCACACACAGCGTGGTCATGGCGAGCGGAGTAACGGAGGAGCTTGAACGCCCCGCGCCATTGAATCGGTGTGTTTATAGGTGCAGACTCGGTTGTGCAATACGAGGGTTTTAAACACATGCTGAACGTGCTTGAGCAACGTTACGACATCCCGTTGCGCACCCACTTCAGCGATAAGATTGTGCCAGATCTTTATGAGCAGGAGAAGAAAAAAGTTGTGGATGAACTATCCCGAGCATCATCTGTTGCGCTCATGACAGACGGGTGGACGTCCAGGGGAACTATAAGGGCTCACTTCATCACAGCAGACTGGGAGATGAGAAGACACGCCCCCTCTACGAGAGTCACCTTGCGCAGGTACTGACACAAGCAGTGGAGGAATGGAAGATAAAAATATCCCAGTCACACGTGATAATGCAAAAAATCAAATAATTACAGTGAATGAGGCAGGACTGGGACCACAGATAGGTGCGTTGCACATGTAGTGAATTTGGCATCACAGAAGGGAATTTCATTTAATAGGATGGAGCGCCTCCTTGGGAGGATCAGGAAGGAGGTTTCCTACTTCCACCCAAGCACAACAGCTGCTCATGTGCTTAAGACAAAGCAAGAAATGCTAAAGCTGCCTACTCATAAGCTCATACATGATGTCCCAACGAGGTGGAACTCCACTTATGATATGTTGGAGCAGCAGGCAGCTATATACTCTGCATTGACCCACAACACCCTGAAGACAAATGTCACCCTGTCTGATGATGATGTGAGAGTGGCAGATGAGGTCCTCCAGGTGCTTAAACCTCTCAAAAGTGTTACATCTCTACTGAGCACTGAAACTTCATCTGTGTCAATGCCTGCCACTGAAAACAAGGATTCTACAATCCATGGCTCCAAGTGTGGAAGACTGCAGCATCACTCCAGATGTCAGGCTTTATTTCACTACCTATGTTTCAAGGAAGATGGTGTGCCTTCTTATGTTGCACTTTAACTTGTTTTTTTATTAATGGTCATTGGTCCAAGTTTAAAGAAAGGAGGAATGCCTTTTTATGTTGCACTGTTTTTCATTAATTATGTTAAAAGGAAAATAAAAATGCATGTCAAGTTGATCAACAGATATTATTCTCCAGTGCAATAACAGTACTGAAATGAAGGCTAAAAGGGCATTAATGGGGAGCTTTAAAAAAAAAAAGAAGAAAAAAAGAAGTAACTAGTTACTTTTCACAGTAACGCATTACTTTTTGGTGTAAGTAACTGAGTTAGTAACTGAGTTACTTTTGAAATAAAGTAACTAGTAACTGTAACTAGTTACTGGTTTTCAGTAACTAACCCAACACTGCTTATGAACCCCAGTAACATACAAATAAATCATTAAAAAAAATCATACAATGTGATTTCCGGATTTTTCTTTTTAGATTATGTCTCTAACAGTGGAAATACATCTATGATGAACATTCCAGACCTCTCCCTAATTTCGGAGTGGGAGAACTTGCAAACTTGCAGGGTGTGCAAATACTTGTAGGCTTCACTGTATATATATATATATATATATATATATATTTTATATTATTTTTTATAAATTTAATTTATATTTCAAATATGTTATTTTTTATATTAGGTACATTTTTAGTATATTTACAGTGTGGATAGCTAAAAGGTGGTGTTTTTCCCTCAATCCTCAGTGCCATGTCATGTCTTATTTTCAATAGTGTGCACGTGCACTTGTGTTTCTTCTTTTCTTTTAAACTGCTATATAGCACTTTGTGTTACAACTTGCTTGTGCATGAAAAGTGCGATATAAAACAACTTACCTGCAATTTAAATCAACATTGATAATGACTTGGAGTGCATGAGAAAGTGGAAAGTAAGACCATGTGGTCTTTATTTATTACCAAGTGTATTGCTCAACCTAGCATCAACAGAACCAGTGTCGCAATAGTGGTAATGAACTAACTGCTCTTTCAGCAATAATATCACTGATGAGTTTGTTGTAACAATCAGTACAGCAAATGTAACCAGTTCAAGTGCATGCAGAGGTAGATAAAGTTGCTGCCATCTTGTAAAGTTAATTAAAAGCACACCTGATAATGTCAATATTGAAATAGCCCTAAATAAAATTTATGTAAATTAAATGTAGATTTACAGTATTGGCTGTAATAATGTTGGTATTTTGTCCAGTAAGAGTCTTGTGGTGTGTTTATATGCATTATATGTACACGTGTCCACCATCCTCACATTATGGTGGACACGTGGACATAGTTTATATGTATTCATATATGTTTTTAACATTTATTTATCCAGGGTAAGACAATAATATATTTTCATTCACAATGCTGACCTTACAAAGAGTCAGCATGTAAATAACCGAGGGGTTGAAGTGTGATGATAATCTCTTATCTCTCAATTACTAACAAAAATTACTGCTATAATACAGTTCACAAATGCTCCTAAATTTGTAGGACCTTAAATGAAGCATAAAACATACACAGAGAATGTATGTAACTTGTGGACGATAGAGCAGTAAGGAAACAATAATGTTTTCTTATATTTATAATTACTATTAGTTATAATTAAAAGTACAGTAATGTGATAATGAGCTCGGAGTATTTTGCTGCTGCCATCTAGTGTCTACTTTTAAGTTTGTGTGGTATAAATGAGTAAAACATCAATGCAGCTTTTGTTTTTCCAAATTTTGCCTGCAACGGTCTTAAAAAGCTGCTGCGACGATCAGAAAAAAAGCCTGTGAAATCTTGGATGGAAGGTTGCTTTAAAACTGCTACAGTATATATTGTCATTCCGGCAATTTCTTTTACCTAATTTGTAACTGTTCACTTGCTAAATGAGCCTAAGTAAACATTGCTATTGCCTTATAAGGGCAAAAGGCAAAATTGTTGAAATTAATGCAACAATGAAATTGTATTAAATACATTTTAGCCTTACACTTATTGTACGGTAAATGTTTTATCTCGAGCACACTTTCTCACGGCTCAATTTAACTCGCTTGCTTCTGTGGTGAAACAGACAGCGTTACATATGCTAATCAAGAGCAGCTCGAGCACTGTAGGGTCCAGGTGCAAACAATCATGCTCACAGAGAACTTAGGGAAAGGAACCAGAGCCGCGGTCCAAAGGTCAAATATATGCATGGTTGTTATGAGTTTTCAGCAGCTGACATTTCCTTACTTACATTCCAAGTGTTAATTCCCCGCCTGTGTGATTTACAGAGTTGGACAACCCAGAGGCCAGGGTGACAGAGATCCATGCTCTGGTGCACAGGCTGCCTGAGAAGAACAGGCAGATGTTGGAACTGCTCACCAAACATTTATCCAAGTAGGTAGAAAAAAAAACATGGATTCAAACACAAAGCCATTAGCTGTGTTCAACACTGCAGGCCATTACGTCTTTGTGTAACAGGCGATATGTGATGTTGGCAGAGCATGGTGAATTATGTTCAGCACAGGAAAACATATTTGTGTAATATGCCACATGGATAAAGTGCATGCGGAAAGTATTCACAGCGCTTCACTTTTTCCACATTTTGTTATTCCAAAATGGATTAAATTCATTTTTGTCCTGAAATTCTACACATAATACATTTTATTTTTATTTTATTTTTATTTTTTTAATAATTTCACATTTATTACAAATAAAACAAACATAAGTATTCACAGTTTTTGCTCAATACTTTGTTGGCAGCAATTACAGCCTCAAGTCTTTCTGAATACGATGCCACAAGCTTGGCACACTTATGGCCTTCTCACTGGGCTCTCTAAACAAGATGTAAAGCAGCTGCAGCACATCCAAAATGCTGCTGCTCGAGTCCTGACTAGAACAAGGACATTTGACCATATTAGTCTAGTGCAGGGGTGGGCAAACTGTTTGGCCCAGGGGCCAAATTGGCTTTTGAAATTTGACAGGCAAGCCGGGTGAGCTCATGATGCATTTCAAAGCATATCATATAAGTTGGAACCAAGAGTAGGCGTCTCAAACATGGGCTTATTTAATCATAATACATCTACTTTCAACAATATCATACCAGAACATCAAAGAAACATAAAAATGGTATTAAAGGGTTAACACTTACATTTTCTTTTATTGAGAGCAGTGTTGTTGATCACCGTTTTTTTGCTAGTGCGTAGAAGTCTAGTATCAGTTTTGTTTTGTGGCAGTTCTCAAAACAGATCTTTGCCCCATTATGTTGTAATATTTGGCAGGCCGGATTAAAAACACCAATGTGTGTGGCCAGCGGTCCGTAGTTTGCCCATCCCTGGTCTCGTGGTTAGGTCACTGCACTAACCTCCTGTTGCTCAGAGAATAGACTTTAAAATAGCTCTCCTTGTTTACAAGTCTTTACATGGTCCTATGCCAAAGTACATCTCTGACATGTACATCTCGAGCTCTTAGAACCTCAGATAGGGGTCTCCTGCTGGTGCCTAGAGTCAGGACCAAACGTGGTAAAACTATGTTTTATGCTACTAAAATTTTAAATAGTCTTTGTAAAGATGTGAGACGGGCCACAACGTTAGCAATGTTCAAATCCACCCTGAAAACACTATTATTTAATTGTGCATATGACAACTGAAAGTATTTTAGCTACAGTATTTGATTTAGATTTTACTTAATTGTGATTGTTTTTATAATTGTTTTTAATTTGAATTGATTTTATATTTTTATTTTTGCCTCTTAATTTGCTGTAAACTTTTGAGCTAGGTGGCAAAAACTGTGAAAAATATATGTATACATGTGATTTTAGTTTTTTATTTTCAATAAATTTTCAAAATAAAAAAAACATATATTTACATAGTCATTATGGGGTATTGTGTGTAGAATTTTGAGGACAAAAATGAATTTGTTCCATTTTGTAATACGGCTGTAACATAACAAAATGTGGAAAAAGTGAAGCGTTGTGAATACTTTCCGGGTGCACTGTATCAATGATGTCAACTAGCTCACAAACCCCGCTAACTGTAATAAGTTATAATTATAAACATCTCCAACAGCGTGGCCAATCACCACCAGCACAACCTGATGACTGTCGCCAATCTGGGCGTGGTTTTTGGGCCAACTTTACTCCGCCCCCAGGAGGAGACAGTGGCGGCCATAATGGACATCAAGTTCCAGAACATCGTAGTGGAGATTCTCATTGAGCACCATGAGAGGGTAAGAGCACCCTGATAAAAGTGTAATTTTAGTATGAAAAAGGGCTGAAAAAGACAGACGGTGTGATGTAACTCTCCTCAAGAGAGTCTGAGCTTTTTTTTCCTGTCACACCGACGCAGACAGGGGCGCCACACCAAATTTAGGGCCCACATCCCACCCTAAACCCAACGTCTCCGTTCAATAGACACACACTTGGTATGTTTACATGCACTAAAAAAAAAAAGATTGCATGAATTTGGTTAAAACTATCTTTATAAAAACACACCTTAATTAGGTTTTTGAGTTTGTATTACAAGCGCTAACGCAGACAAACTGTATATAGCGGCGCCGTGATCACTAGCGTGTGCGCCGATGTTTACATCGAGTGGTAAGCTGCTTCCTTTGCTCGTGGAAGTTTAGTTTCGATCATACACTATGCCTCTTACCTGGAAAGTAAAAGGATGAGGATGTATTCCAACATGTTGGTACACTTTGACAATTTAGACCTGGAAATGGCAAGAACGACACGAAAAGACGCTTGGTTCCAACACTGTTTTTCTTCGCAAGGATTAGTCATTAGTCATTCTTCATTTGAAAAAATATATCAGTCAGCATCCTAATGACCGCAGACATTGTACAGTATGTGATGTTTTAATATGCTTGTTGGCTCTCATGAAGTTTGCAGTGAGTAATAATGAGTGATGTAGGGGGGAAATGGCAAACATTGTGATGCGTTTTTGAAATTAAACCGCCGCGTATACATAAAATGATCAAAATACGTAAATATTATAAATGTGCCCGTTACTAGGCAGCATTGTAAATGGCCTTTTGATTGCATTTATTTAATGAAAAAAGGAAAACGTGTTTTTGTCTTGCATAAAGATTGTGAATGATGAGCAAAATTTCCCCAAAAAGTGCAGTTTCCCTTTAAATAGATTATAAATATGTCAAGTTTCACTTCACTTTAGGGCACGGATGTCAAACATGTAAACCGGAACCGGCCCGGAAACGGGTTCAATCCGACCCGCGAGATGAGTTTATTACTAAGTGTAAAATTGAGCTGCATTTTTAAAATAAAGAAACTGCTGTTCTAAATGTGTCTACTTGATGTCTCAGTAGCAATTCTGTTAGGCAAGCAAACAGTTTGTACCGGGGCGAGCATGTATACCAAGCAAGAGGTACACGGTAAAGCGGGGCTGAGACTCCTCCCCCTCAACCCAACGTAAAACAAACAGCAGTAAAATAAACAATTGGGAACCCCACTTAAAATGCTGCATGAGACACTGCACATTGATATAGTTCCGTGGAAATTATTATCTTCTGTGGAAATTTAAAGAAAGTGAACAGTGTGTGATTTACTACAATACTGTAAGTCTTAAGTTTTTATTTTTGGTTTGGAAATTATTCACACATTGCACAGTTATTTTTCTATCAATACACAGTGATGCCTCGGAGGCAGGGAGTACCTCAACCCTCTTGAATAGTTTCTACCTCAGCTTGTGAGGTTTGTTGAGTTAGCACAGGATTAATTATGTGGAAATTACACATGAGGTAGTTGATACATAAGAGTTTTTATTTATGCTTTATTTTGTTTTGTTTTTTAAATCCTAGATGGGCTGTGACTTTAAAGTTTAAAGTACAGATTATCTGATACATGTAGGTAGGGTCTTTGAACATACCACAGTTATTGGCAATGCGATGTAAAAGTTAAACTTGTACATAACTATCTCCTATGCTGCTATAAATAGATTTATTATATTTAACTTTTCTTCTATCACCTCATCCTTGTTCCAAAATGCTGGTGCTGTTTTGATGACTTTATGACGTCTGTGTTGACTGAAGTGTTCGAAGTGAACAAACCATTTCGATTTTCTGATTGGGATTTGCAGGTAGTCTGAGACATTCTTGATTTGATTCAAGCAACTTTATTATTGAACTTTCCCAGTATATTAATTTTATATCAACATTTATGACATGTCTTTTTTTTTAAACTTACATGTTTTAAATGACAAAAAAAATGTTTCAACTTCAAAAAATCCCAGACACACCAGCCACCAAATAGACAAAAAGTGTCTCAGAATGCGTCGAAAAAATATTAAATATATTTATTTTGTGCAATCTCAGAAAAGGGGTCGTTAAGTTTGGTTGTTTTTTGTGTAGGTGTGCAAAATGACAGAAGCCCCAAAAACACATATTTTTGTAAATCCATCCATCCATCCATTTTCTATCACTTGTCCCTTTTGGGGTCGCGGGGGGTGCTGGAGCCTATCTCAGCAGCATTCGGGCGGAAGGCGGGGTACCCCCTGGACAAGTCGCCACCTCATCACAGGGCCAACACAGATAGACAACATTCACACTCACATATTTTTATTAAATGAATGGTGTTTTATTTTCTAATATGTGTTGCAGGTATTCAGCGTTTAAAAACCACATGTTTACGAAGGCTGTTGTTCAAATGGTGCATGTGGTGTACCTAATACAGCGGCACATGCACTCTCCTCCTCAGCGGGGCTGCATACAGGTGTCGCTATAGCAACAACACAAAGCCACAAATGTGCGCACATTTTGCTTCTCTGCTGAAGGACACGGACAATCACGCGTTAGACTGCAAAAACAGTCATGATGCAAATTATTTCTTATTTCAAGCAAAAAAAAATCTGCAAATGGGGTAAGCAAATAATGGGCAATAGTTAGAATTCTTAAGACTGGAATGATTCTCTTTTGACTTTAGAAATATAATGACTCCTAAAGTAAGAAATCAGGTGTGCGATAAAGCGAATTGTTTTCATTTAGCTAGTATATAGCTAAAATGTCCTTATTACAAGGTAATGTTCTTTTTATATTACTAAATTGAGATTTATTTTTTATGATTATTTATAATTTTTTATATTTGTTTATTTTTATTTACTTTATTGTCGCTTGATTTAAGCAAACTTATTACAAATTCTGGATTTTGGAATCTTTAATGATAAGAAAATAGTGCTCTTAAAATTGCTAGTTCCAATGTTATTCTTGTTTTAGGAAGAAATACACTGATTTATACATATGTAAGGGAGACAAATAAAAAAAAAAAAAGACCATTTAAACATATTTTATTCAAACAAAATATAACTGTTGTCATAGACCAAAGCCATACTGAAAATAAAAGCACTCGGGGAAAAAATATACTGTCAATGTTCTGGTTCAGTCTCATAGGAAAATGTGTTATCTAACGTTCAATCTCGTCTCCTAAGATAAAGCTGAGCTTCTCATATTGGTATCATGCTGTGAGTCAATTCTCCTAAGGCTCCCGAGGACCAAGAGATTAGCTTAAACGATACAATACATGACAAGGGAGGCTAGGTTGAAATAATTGTTAATAATAACTAAAAATGAAAAAGTAAAAACAAGGTTGAGCGAGAAAATATTCCACATACTGTAGGTCAGTAACATTTTCAAATTTTGTAAAGGCCCGCGGCACAACCTTTAGCATTCTTATGTTAGTATTCTAGCTTGTTTGCTAATTTTACATATACAGTAAAGAGATGAGAAGTTTGGTCCTGGGAACCCAGAAGGGTCTCAGTCATCAAAATGTTTGATCTTATTTGGTTTTATTATTATTAGTATGTCGAAAAAATATTTACATTTTATTGTTGTATGCCCTTTGTCAAAGAAAGCCCTGTTTTTCATGGCAAAAACACAAAATATGCAATATTTTCCTCAGACAAATGTAAAAGTTGATGTGAAGTAATTGAAGTCTTAAAAAGATCTATAATTCATAAGAAAATGTATTTTAATTATATATTTTTACAAGCCAAGACCGTTTAAAAAAAATCTCAGTAAAATTCTAAAGTACATTCATCATACATTGTTTTTTTGTATTTCAACACTTAAGTCTCTAAATCAACTTCAGATATATCTGTCAATTGTAAGTTTTTATTTTTTTCATGTTTGTTTTGCTTGTTTTATTCCCTTTTTGTCAAAGAAAAGTGTTTTTTATATGACAAACCCACAAAATATGCAATCATTTCCCCCAGAAATATTTCAAAGTGGAATATTTAATCTGAAGTAATTGGAGCCTTCAGTAGGTCAATAATTCATAATGTTGATTTTGATTAATTATTCATTTTTGAGCAATGACAGTTTTAAAGAAAGAAAAAAAAGCAACCTGCATGGCAGCTTTGTGTTATTAGAGTCAACATTGCAACTTTTTCTTGTTACATTTCACCTGTTTTTTTAATAGTATTTTTAGAATGTGTCGTGGGCCGTAAAAGACAATTTGGACACCCCTGACTTTGACCATACCCAAAGAAAATAACACTGTGACACTGTCATTTCAGTTTAAAACATTTTTTTATTTTATCTGCCAATCAAGTATTTATTCTCTTACTTTGTTCCGTACGTGATAATGGCTAGAAGGGCATTTCTGGTATTAAACTTCTACTTTGATAGACATCATTGCTGTACTATCCTGATTGGGTATTATCCCCACAAAACGGAACAATGGTATTGTAACATTTGCAGCCATTGTATGTTTTCCAGTTATTACTTTAGTTTGAACTATGTTTGATGTTCTTTTTAGAACAAAGTACATACAATGAATGTACCGGTATTTAATTTTAGCTTTTACAATAGGCATACTAAAGACCATCGAGGTCTGCAGGTTGTTTGACAACATATGCACTCGTTTGTGTAGATATTCAAGGACGTGCCGACGACTTTAACCAACGCGCAGGCCAACCTCTCCAGAAGAAAGAGCAGTGATAGTAAACCTGCGTCCTGCAGTGAAAGGCCACTCACACTCTTCCAGACACCAACACATTCCCTCAAAGGTGAGCGTGATTCTTCCCTACGAATCTTACCATTTTTTTTTTTTTTTTTTTACAGCTGTGGTGTTATCCTGTTTTTTATACAACGAAAAAAACATTTTATGTAGAAGGCTGAACATGTAATGCCTGCAAAAGAAATGAATAAAAAACAGTTTCGAGGTCAAGAAAACTGAATATCATCCTACCTAAGAATGGCACATTCTAAAAGGAAAAAATATTAAAAACCTTCCCAAAATACAGTGGAACCTCTATTGGAAAAAAACTTAATTGGTTTTTGAACAGGGTTCGCAAATAGAAAAGTTTGTATATTGCAGCAATTTCCTCCATAAGAAACAATGTAAACATGAATGTGTTCCAGCCTCAACAAAAAAAGTCATATTTTTGAAAAGTTTGCACACTTTGAACACATTATAAAGTACTATTCAGTACTGTACATTAAACACACATAACAAAGGGGCAATGAAACAACATTGTATTTATTAACAAAGCCAAAACAACAACTAGCTGAACTGTCCTCAGTGGTGCACTCAGTTTGAAATCATAAAACTACTGTACTTAACTTTAACAGCCATGTCGCTACAATGATTAGGAATACAAAATAAAATCCAAATTACTTTGTTGGCCAATCTTCTTTGTGTTCCGTCAAAGAGAGAAGGGGGGAGGCAGTGTCGACTGTCAACAGCTAGGGATGGGCACCGTTCACATTTCAACTTATACGGTATTTTTGTGTTCGTCTTATTCATTTTTTTTTTTATAATATGTAATTTTTTGAGCTGAAAATATCTGTCTAATTGTTAATTTTTTATTTATTTAGTTTTTATTTCTGAGTCTCGTTTATCGTACTTATTATAAAGTAGACATTGCATACCGTATTTCCTTGAATTGCCGCCGGGGCGGTAATTAATTTAAAACTTCTTCTCACTCCGGCGCTTACCAAAGGCATGCGGTAAATTTATAAATTTGAATGTGATGTACGGATACCATCATGAAAAGCACATTTAATAAAAAAACTTTATTATGGTCTTATCTTTACTTATAAATGAAGTCCATGCGCAGCTCCTTCTGAACAAAAGCATCGATAACTTGTTTATAGAAGTCTTCCTTATCTTTCTTCAGTTTTAAAAGTCTCTCTGTCTCGATGGAGATATTCCTTTAATTATTACCTCCTGCTTCGATTGAAAGTCCAGTTTAGAAAACTGTTTTATTTTAGATATGTAATCCTCCATGTTAAAAGTGCAAGCGAGAGGAAAAAATAAACGATCGCTGCTCACTGTTGCTGCTTGTTGTCACTTCTTCTGCAGCCGAGTAGTCGCAAGAAGGATCACTAGCGCCCTCTACCACCAGGAGGCAGGAGTCATTTAATGACTCATATTTGACACGCAGCTACGGTATATTAATAAAACATAGCTGCTTACTGTTCTTTTTAGCATATTCAATAGCTTGGACCTTAAATCCTACTGAATAGCTCTTAATCTTCTTCCCTTTATGCGATTTCAAATTATTGAAATCGGCCTCCTCGTGACGTGACGTGACGAGTTTGACCCGGCGGAAATTCTAGGCATATGCTAATTATTTTGCGAAACGAGTTTGACCCGGCAGATATCCTAGACATGCGCTAATAAAACGAGTTTGACCCGGCGTTAATCCTGAGCCGGCGGTAATGCTAAGCATGCGCTAATTATTTTGCGAAACGAGTTTGACCCGGCGGAAATTCTAGGCAGGCGCATACTATATACCCGGCGGCAATTCAAGGAAATACGGTACATTTACAATTCCTGGAAGTTAAATCACAGCACATACTGAAACGCTTCTAAAACTCTTTTCGGAGGTGCAAGGGTCTCAGTCAGGCATAGTAGTTCTATATCGGCCGTGTATGCGGTCTGTATCAGCTGACATTCACAGACAGAACACGCTCCCTCAACCCTTCCTGACAGCTCCGCTTGGACGAAAGAGAAATGGCTCCAACTCAATGAGAGAGTCTGCAAAATATCTTTTTGGAAACATGTTTCTATGAACACCATCACGTTTGATTCCCTGTACTACTTTGCTACTCCATTGTCTTCTTAAGCGATCGGACATCGGTGTGCAGCAGGCAGCGGCATCATCAGACACTTCCATTGTACGAGAGACAGCATTGTGGTTTTGGGGTAACCTTGGCAGACATGTCGCCGCTTGTGATTGAGCAGCTGTTTAACAATACGTCGGCGCCAAAGTAGTTTTTGTCCAAAAGTCGCCATAGTGGTCAGTCCAAAACAAACCTTTTGCCGTCGCACCACACAGAAGAAAAGTAGGGAACACTTGAAAACTACACCTAATTGGCATAAGAAACGGCAGCAGCACGAGTAGCCAGCAGAACCAGAAGCGTGCACGTGCAATAAAGGTACCGAAACATGGCACCGTGTTGTTTTGCGTGAATCGATACCCGGTAGTACCGATGGAATTCGATCGGTGCCTATAAAAGTACCGAATTTGGTACCCATCCCTATCAACAACGCTGTCGATACTTCCAGAAAACCACACATAGCTTGTCAGTTACTTTCTTTGGACTCATATAATAAATAATAATAAAAATATGCTTTGATGTACAAGGTTTGTACATCAAAGCATATTTTTATTCTGTCTATGGTCCGTAAATCAAAAACTGCCTACAATTAGGGGTTTGTAGATTGAGGTTGCACTGTGGTTCTAAACTCAAAACATATTTTTTAATTGGAAATAATGTAAACTGAATAAGGCTCAAACTTATTCATTTATGAATTGTACATCGAGATCCCATTTTAGCTTTGAATTGATAAAGCAAAACTACTCACCTTTTATTGAAAGTTAGGACCCACAGTATTGATTTGGGACTGAATTGCACATATTTTCCACTCCTTGATAATAAATCGTTGATTGGTGAAGGTGAGAAGAGGAACAGTGTCGTCGTCGCCTCGATGGGAGAGCAGCAGCCAGCCGCCAACTGCAGCAGCAGCAGCAGCGGCGGCAGCAGCAGCAGCAGCAGCCAAGGTCGAACGCCCAGACACAGCCTGATCAGCAACGACGGAGAACACGACACCCGGCAGATCCGGCCGAGCTCACTGTGAGTGCAGACAAACCGATCGTTCCACAAACCTGCTTTTCAACGGCGCATATTAATATTAGCACTTCTTAATCTCCAGACAAAGGACGTAACACTGACAACACTGTGTTTATTTGCCCAATCCAATTTGTCAGTGCTGCTTACAGGCAACTGGTAATTGCTATGATTTGCTGTTATGTGCGGAGAAGCTTTAGGGTTTACTTATCCTTTCACACGCACTGTTTGCCTCAACGCTACAATTTATTTGTGGCCGTGCTGGTTAAGTTGATATAATCGTCGAATCGTTCCTGTTCCGCAAACCTGAATTTTTAATTTGTCAATGTTTTGTTGATTATTATTAACATACATCACCTGCAAGGTGAAGTGTTACCTTCCTGTATGGCAAAGTAAAAAATTGAAAAAATTCCCTTTTTTAAGAAATACAAAAATCTAATTGTTTTACTTGTGGTGGGCAGCCATCCATCCAGCCATCCAACTTATTTTGCTTATCCAAAGTTGGGTCGCGGGGGAAGCAGCCTAGGCAGAGAAGCCCAGACTTCCCTTCATCCAGCTCTTCCCAAGGGATCACCAGTGTTAATTTTGACAGTAGTTTTTAATTTAGTTTGTCAGTCTTTTGTCACAAATGTATTTTAGTTTCAGTCATATTTTAGTAATCTAAACTGATGTAGTTTTAGTCGACTAAATTCCTCAACATTTTAGTCGACTAAAATGAAGGTACATTTTGGCGACTACAGTATAAAGTATAACGCATATTTGAAGTTGTCTTGAAACCAATTTAATGGAAGTTATTGTATAAATAGGTACATTTCACACTAACCTTACTGTGGTATTATTTTAGCTGAAATTGAGCATTTTTTTCAAATGTTTAATATATGACTAAAGTTGTCATAAGAAGGAACAAAGTAGTTTTATTAGTGAAGCATACACAGTTAACAATTACCCTTGCGGATCAATCAAGATTGTCTAAATATAAGTCTATATTGGGTATAACTACAAACCCTGTTTCCATATGAGTTGGGAAATTGTGTTAGATGTAAATATAAACGGAATACAATGATTTGCAAATCATTTTCAACCCATATTCAGTTGAATATGCTACAAAGACAACATATTTGATGTTCAAACTGATAAACATTTTTTTTTTTTTGCAAGTAATCATTAACTTTAGAATTTGATGCCAGCAACACGTGACAAAGAAGTTGGGAAAGGTTGCAATAAATACTGATAAAGTTGAGGAATGCTCATCAAACACTTATTTGGAACATCCCGCAGGTGAACAGGCAAATTGGGAACAGGTGGGTGCCATGATTGAGTGTAAAAGTAGATTCCATGAAATGCTCAGTCATTCACAAACAAGGATGGGGCGAGGGTCACCACTTTGTCAACAAATGCGTGAGCAAATTGTTAAACAGTTTAAGAAAAACCTTTCTTAACCAGCTATTGCAAGGAATTATGGGATTTCACCATCTACGGTCCGTAATATCATCAAAGGGTTCAGATAATCTGGAGAAATCACTGCACGTAAGCAGCTAAGCCCGTGACCTTCGATCCCTCAGGCTGTACTGCATCAACAAGCGACATCAGTGTAAAGGATATCACCACATGGGCTCAGGAACACTTCATAAACCCACTGTCAGTAACTACAGTTGGTCGCTAAATCTGTAAGTGCAAGTTAAAACTCTCCTATGCAAGGCGAAAACCATTTATCAACAACACCCAGAAACGCCGTCGGCTTCGCTGGGCCTGAGCTCATCTAAGATGGACTGATAGAAAGTGGAAAAGTGTTCTGTGGTCTGACGAGTCCACATTTGAAATTGTTTTTTGGAAACTGGACGTCGTGTCCTCCGGACCAAAGAGGAAAAGAACCATCCAGATTGTTATAGGCGCAAAGTTAAAAAGCCAGCATCTGTGATGATATGGGGGTATATTAGTGCCCAAGACATGGGTAACTTACACATCTGTGAAGGCGCCATTAATTCTGAAAGGTACATGCAGGTTTTGGAGCAACATATGTTGCCATCCAAGCAACGCTACCATGGACGCCCCTGCTTATTTCAGCAAGACAATGCCAAGCCACGTGTTACATCAACGTGGCTTCATAGTAAAAGAGTGCGGGTACTAGACTGGCCTGCCTGTAGTCCAGACCTGTCTCCCATTGAAAATGTGTGGCGCGTTATGAATCCTAAAATACCACAACGGAGACCCTCGGACTGTTGAACAACTTAAGCTGTACATCAAGCAAGAACGGGAAATAATTCCACCTGAGAAGCTTAAAATGTGTCTCCTCAGTTCCCAAATGTTTACTGAGTGTTGTTAAAAGAAAAGGTGATGTAACACAGTGGTGAACATGCCCTTTACCAACTACTTTGGCACGTTTTGCAGTCATGAAATTCTAAGTTAATTATTATTTGCAAAAAAAAAATAAAGTTTATGAGTTTGAACATCAAATATCTTGTCTTTGTAGTGCATTCAATTGAATAAGGGGTGAAAAGGATTTGCAAATCATTGTATTCTGTTTATATTTACATCTAACACAATTTCCCAACTCGTATGGAAACTTGGTTTGTATGTAAGTGTGCACAATAATTCAATGTCATCAATCAATGTTTATTTATATAGCCCTAAATCACAAGTGTCTCAAAGGGCTGCACAAGCCACAACGACATCCTCGGTACAAAGCCCACATAAGGGCAAGGAAAAACTCACCCCAGTGGGACGTCGATGGAGAGGACCGCATATGTGGGTAACCTCCCCCCTCTAGGGGAGACCGAATGCAATGGATGTCGAGTGGGTCTGACATAATATTGTGAGAGTCCAGTCCATAGTGGATCCAACATAATAGTAAGAGTCCAGTCCATAGTGGGGCCAGCAGGACACCAGCCCGAGCGGAGACGGGTCAGCAGCGCAGAGATGTTCCCAGCCGATGCACAGGCGAGCGGTCCACCCCGGGTCCCGACTCTGGACAGCCAGCACTTCATCCATGGCCACCGGACCTGTGCCCCCTCCCCCCTCCACAAGGAAGAGGGGAGCAGAGGAGAAAAGAAAAGAAACGGCAGATCAACTGGTCTAAAAGGGGGGTCTATTTAAAGGCTAGAGTATACAAATGAGTTTTAAGATGGGACTTAAATGCTTCTACTGAGGTAACATCTCTAATTGTTACCGGGAGGGCATTCCATAGTAATGTAGTATTGGCATCTTGTCCACTGTCGCGTGCAAATGCAGCAAGCAGTGATATAAAACAAGTGTATACATGTCTCACATAGCTGTCTTTCTTTGTGTGTTAGCTTGGAAATTGGCCAATCTGCTGTTTTGGCTTTTGAAGTTGTGCAATTAACTGAACAGTGTGCCATTGACATTGATTAACGTGCATTGTACACGTATCTTGCTTATTAAAGTGTCAGACAAGCTCGCCCATGGTGTACAACAAAAGTAGTGGTAGAGTAAACAGTCTTGCTTCTGCGTTACTGTCTTTAATAGTAACAGTAATTCAGTACATTTCAAAATATTAGCTTTGGCCTACTTACTGTTGTGTATATGTGTGGATGGTTAGCCTTCAGACAGTGTGTCCATATGTCCTCCCTTTCTTCCAGGTGTAGAAAACATTTTATGAGAATTTCATTTCACGTTATTGTGACCAAAATTATCTTGGTTATTATTCTTGTCGTATTGTTAAAGTATGTATATACACTGAAAGCTTTCAACCAAGTTATATTTTTTAGTCTTAACAAAAATAGATACTGTTAGAAAAGCAACTATTTTGCATGTTCTATGTTTCTTATGCTTCACTAGTATGCTACAAAGATGGTAGTTCTTCTGACTGGACCCCTTTGTCATTTATCCCCCCACCTCTCTCCCACATGGTATCGTGATTGGATAGATTCCTAACTTGTCCCACTCGCCTAACGACACTAAATTGGCCCTAGTGTGTGATTGTGAGTGTGAATGTTATCTATCTGCGTTGTCCCTGCGATGAGGTGGCGACTTGTCCAGGGTGTACCCCGCCTTCTACCCGAATGCAGCTGGGATAGGCTCCAACATCCCCCGTGACCCTGAAAGGGACAAGTGGTAAAAAATGGATGGATGGGTGGATTTCGTCTCTGTCAACATTTTCTTATCATTTTCATTTGTCGACGAAATTGTCAAGTCATTTTGTCATTGTTTTCGTCAACGTGCGTTTGTTGTGATTTGTCATCATCCTATTTTAGTCATGGAAAAATAGGTGAAAAAAATGTTAGTCAAAAAAATTTACACTAGCCGCCACAAGTAAATGGATGTACCGTGTGGGAAATACTCGGTCGTTGCACATTTGCAGAAAGTGAGTAGAAAGCATACAAACCAAATAAGTACAGTACAGGCCACAAGTTTGGACACACCTTCTTTTCATTCAATGTGTTTTCTTTATTTTCATGACTATTTACATTGTAGATTATGTACTTAACAAAAAAAGGTGAAATAACTGAAAACATGTTTTATATTGTAGTTTCTTCAAAATAGCCACCCTTTGCTCTGATTACTTTTTTGCACACTCTTGGCATTCTCTCGATGAGCTTCAAGAGGTAGTCAGTCACCTGAAATGGTTTTCACAGCACAGGTGTGCTTGAAGCTCATCGAGAGAATGCCTAAGAGTGTGCAAAGCAGTAATCAGAGCAAAGTGTGGCTATTTTGAAAAAAGTAGAATATAAAACATGTTTTCAGTTATTTCACCTTTTTTTGTTAAGTACATAAGTCCACATGTGTTCATTCATAGTTTTGATGCCTTCAGTGACAATCTACAATGTAAATTGTCATGAAAATAAAGAAAACGCATTGAATGAGGAGAGGGTGTGTCCAAACTTTTATAAAAAATAAAATGTTCCTCCGTCCCTTCTTTTTGTTGAAATGTCGCAAGAAAGACAGAGATGCTTGTGTGAGGAGGGGCCCACAGCAGCCCCTGCTCCTCTTTGAGATTACCAATGCATGCTTTCATGTCGGCAAAAGTCTCTTCACTAGAGTTGTCACTACTCGCTTTTTTGACAACTAGTATCGACAGGGGTCTGATTACTCGCTAAATATAACGGCAAATTTGGCAACACTAATGATCCCTCCTGTTACATCTTCTTATTCTCTGGCTGACCAGCTGTGAGCAAGGGCAAACAGCTAGCACCAATATAATTGTGGCGGTCCAAATTGATGAATGAATGTTTTATAAACTTGTCATTTTGTTGGGATTCTGTATTCATGTTTTAACAGTATTTCCTCCTACTAAAGCAAAAACTTAAAATTCAAGCATTTGCTTTACTTTAAAACATTGCTGGTTACTACAAAAATTTGTTTTTGGTAGGGAAATAACTTTCTAGTGTGTGGTTTGGGGTGCTTTACATAAGCTACATAAGGACAGATGCAGAAGAGAATATATAGCTTTTATGCAGTTTACCAGATGTTTGGTCAGATGTAACTGTTTTGTTCTCCTCTGAGGGGGCTGATATTGTGCTTTTTTTATGTTTGGCATTTAAAAACCAAGAAAAACAGATGAAGCTGAATAAGGAAGTAGACTTAAAAAAAACAATCACGTGCATGAGAAGGGATTAAAAATATGAAATCTCCATGGCAACGTTATGTTTTCAGTAAAGGCCTTGTGAGTCAGCAGGTTCCAATGTGTTCTTCTGCCTCCAGCAAATATAAAAACATAATAGGTGTGACAATCTTTAGACTTTTTCTCCGAGTTACGTAAGAGGTCTTTAAAACATCAGCCATCAAGCATGGAAAGATTAGATTTTCCAGAAGCCCTGTAGATAAGAAAATATAGAGAGCCAACTTCCGTTCAGCGAGCTTGTCCGCTCTAAATGAAATTTACGTCTAATGAGTTCCTTCATGAGGCCGGCGGGCCACGATGCACATGTCATGAGAGCTGCTTTGTGCTCACACTTGATCTTGGGAGCAACACCCAGAGAGGAGTCTCATTATTCCACATGATGAAACTGCTGCTTGGCCATCTAGAAAAGATGGAAGAGTTTTTTGTTGTAAAGTGAATGTAAATGCTCAGCTGTTTTCCACCTACACACTTACTGGTTGATTTAATTAAGGCCTCTTTGCACTCTACCCTTTTTGTTGGAAGTGTTCAGGTAAAACAAAAAAAAAAGTTACAACACTGTTTTGTTAGTGTATTTTACTAAAATAAGTATTTTATTTTCAATATACAACACATTGTATTATGTTGCTTTGAATGGAAAAGTGGCCCCCGCTAAAATGGCCGCCAGGTAGGCACATCAGATTTTTATTTTTATTTAGCCTTTATTTAACCAGGTAAAATCCCATTGAGATCAAAGATCTCTTTTCCAAGGGAGACCTGGCCAAGAGGGCAGCAGCAAGGTTACATTAAAAACAGTAAACAAATACATAAAACATCACATTTACAACATTAAAACTTGCTCACATAACACATGTGCATACAGACAAGGTAGACTGCAGTCCTTTCACAGAAACTTTAAACTCATTCAATGTAACAAGGGTTTGAAGTTTAATATATTCGATTGTAGGTTATTCCAAGCCTTCGGTGCTGAAAACCTAAATGCTTTCTTGCCCAGTTCAGTTCTTACTTTGGGGATGACAAATTGCAGAACATTCATTGAACGAAGATTGTGACTTCCTTGTTTCTTTGTTAAAAGACAAGACAGATAAGATGGAGTGATACCCAGAATGGTTTTGTAGATACATTGCTGCTGCAGTGCACCTACGTATCTAGTAGGTAGGGTTGTACGGTATACCAGTATTCATATAGTATGTTATATAGTAGTATAGTATAGTATGTATATTATGTTTATACACTCAGGAAACATGGACTTTGAGTATGACCAATGTATGATCCTGTAACGACTTGGTATCAGATTGATACCCAAATGTGTGGTATCATCCAAAACTAATGTAAAGCATCCAAACAGAAGAATACGTGATTATTATTACATTTTAACAGAAGTGTAGATCGAACATGTTAAAAGAGAAAGTAAGCAGATATTAAAAGTAAATGAACAAGTAGATTAGTAATTAATTTTCTACCACTTGTCCTTAATAATTTTGACAAAATAATAGAATAGAAAATGACACAATATGTTACTGCACATGTCAGCAGCTAAATTAGGAGTCTTTGTTTGTTCACTTACTACTAAAAGACAAGTTGTCTTGTATGTTCACTATTTTATTTAAGGACAAACTTGCAATAAGAAACTTATGTTTAATGTATTGTAAGATTTTTTGCTAAAATAAAGCCAATAATGACATTTTTTGTGGTCCACTTTATTTAGAAAAGTACCGAAAAGTTCACGGTTCACTTTGCGCGGCCTCGCTCTTACACTGATTTTTTGTGTGTTATTTTTACAGTGTTGCATGTTTATTATTTTATTTTATTTTTTATTTTTTTTACAGCATATGAATGCACACTGTGTTCAGCGTCTAGATTCGCTAAGGGACTGTAGACCTTTTTTTTTTTTTGTCCTGTCCAGCTACTCAGGCAAATCATATTGTTAATGTTGATGCCCATATTTGCTTTACAAATTTACTTTACAAAAGAGAAGTGTGGGATACTTCTCTTGTTGCCTTATTTGTATTTGACTTTATTAAATGGATTTATATTAATATTTGGTGCAGCCTTGCTGGAGCAGGATGGGATAGAAAGAGGTAAAAAAGGAAGACAGAGGGGGTAATTGCGGGGACAAGAGGGGGATAAGACAGAGAGACAACAACAAACACAACAACAACAACAACAGAACAGCATCAGCGACTTGGATATGTACAAATATGATGATAAAAGTGATAGCAAAGAAGCAGTTAGTGAAATAAATATTAATAATACATAAATGACAATGAGCATTATTACACTACGACTGGAGCAAAACATATACCAATAGAAATACCACTATTGATAATGAATAATAACAATAATTACCTCTGTTATCAACAATACAATTGTTTCAACTGCAACAATACATAGATGTATTGATAACTTGAAATTAAAAAAAAAAAGCAGATAAATGGAGGGGAAGAAGAAGTGAACTGTATTAACCTTGTAGATTGTTATAGTAACAATAAGTTAAGCTTTGTCTATAGAACATTGTCAATCAATCTTCTTTATACCATGTGTCCTGTACAGTACAGAATGCTTTCAACTTGCCTATATTACAAAATGGTTTGATGCGAGCATACATATACTGTACAGTATTGTAAACAGAAAAAAAAACCCATAATGAATTAAAAAGACAACCTGTAAACAAAAAAATATGCATAGTAAATGAAAAAGAAAATCATGTAAATGAAAAAACATATAGTGTAAACGAAAATATATATATATATAATGAACGAAAACACATTTCACATAAAGTGGGTATTTTTTGGAACGTAACCCCAGCATTAAACGAGGGAAAACTGTATATGTATAACATAACTCTTTAACCTGCAAAACAAAAATGAATACAATATTTGGTGCTGATTTTTTCTTTCAAAATGAGGAAGTCAGCATAATGCTTACAATATGCACATTTTGTAGTGCAGTGTTTAAAACATGATACTGCATGATACTGATAAAGCATGTCTTCTCGGTCTGGCATCAGAGTGTGTGTTCACACGGGCCGGTGGGAAGTAGTCTTTCCTTTTTAACTTCATGAAAAAAACTGCTTCAGAAGCGAGCGTCTTAAAAGCGTAGGTTGCTGGTGGAGTATATAACAACTTGATTCATTCTCTTGCGTTTCCATTCCTCGTCCTCATAGTCCATGTCATTAGGGACAACTGTCCGCTTGGTTACTATAGTGAAAGCAGCAAATGAGGCGGAAGTGCGATGGTTTGTGTGGGTGTGTTCCACTGTAGCTGACCGAGCCATAAAAGACCTCACTTTGATCCAATCAGCTTCCTTGGAAAATTGTCTTCACCTGAGATTAAATCTGAATCTCTTGTTAATTTTAATGTTCAAGTAAAGGAAATGATACAGCTGATGAAGCCTGGTAAAGTAACCCCCTGTGAAGGACAAGGGCAACAGGGTTGAAGTTACGTCTTGCTGATAACTGGTAGCTTCTCACTCATCATGTCCGCCGCACATACAACGATGCACTCACTGACACTGTGGGAACGATAGGCCTCCACAGACAAGGTGTCTTATAGAAAGTCATGAAGTGATCTCATCTGGAATTGTCAGGGAAGCATTAAAAGGTGAGGAACGTGTTCAATTAAAAATAGTTACTACAATAATGCATATGCTAAATGAAGTGGAGCCTCTCGCTGCTTAATCTGACAAGGTAATGTGTCCCATTTGTAACTATAGCAGCACGATGGGAGAGGGGTTAGTGCGTCTGCCTCACAATAGGAAGGTCCTGAGTAGTCCTGTGTTCAATCCCGGGCTGCGTGGGTTCCCTCCGGGTACTCCGGCTTCCTCCCACCTCCAAAGACATGCACCTGGGGGTATGTTGATTGGCAACACTAAATTGGCCGTAGTGTGTGAATGTTGTCTTGTTATCATCAGTCATCAACAATTGAGAACAGAGAAATGGATATTGGGACAGTGTAGGTCTGACTTGGTAGGATATGGACAGCAAGTAGAGAGAGAGAGAGAGAGAGAGAGAGAGAGCATAAGAAAAAGTATCTGCATTTGATTATTAACAACAATCCGGGTAGGGTGTTAGTTTAGGGTTGTAGCTGCCTGGAGGTGAACTTTTATTGCGGTTTTGAAGGAGGATAGAGATGCACTTTCTTTTATACCTGTTGGGGGCGCATTCCACATTGATGTGGCATAGAAAGAGAATGAGTTAAGACCTTTGTTAGTTCGGAATCTGGGTTTAACGTGGTTAGTGGAGCTCCCCCTGGTGTTGTGGTTATGGCGGTCATTTACGTTAAAGAAGTAGTTTGACATGTACTTCGGTGTCAGGGAGGTGTAGCGGATTTTATAGACTAGGCTCGGTGCAAGTTGTTTTACGCTGTCCTCCACCCTGAGCCAGCCCACTTTGGAGAAGTGGGTAGGAGTGAGGTGGGATCTGGGGTGGAGGTCTAGAAGTAATCTGACTAGCTTTTTCTGGGATGTTTGGAGTCTAGATTTGAGGGTTTTGGAGGTGCTGGGGTACCAGGAGGTGCATGCGTAATCGAAAAAGGGTTGAACGAGAGTTCCCGCCAGAATCCTCATGGTGCTTTTGTTGACCAGAGAGGAGATTCTATACAGAAATCTCGTTCGTTGGTTGACCTTTTTGATTACCTTGGTTGCCATTTTATCACAGGAAATGATTAGCCTCTAGAATGGAACCTAGGTAGGTGACCTCATCTTCCCTGGTGATAACAATGTCACCCACTTTTATAGTGAAGTCATTGACTTTCTTAAGGTTGATGTGGGACCCAAATAGGATGGATTCCGTTTTACCTAAGTGTATGGATAGCTTGTTGTCAGCGAGCCAGGTGCATGTTCTACAGAGTTCAGCACTGAGGATTTTCTCCACCTGTGACTTGTCTGATACCAGCAAGGCCGAGTCATCCGCAAACAAGAACAATTCACAGTTGCATGCCGTTGACAAGTCGTTTATGTATATTAGGAACAGTAAAGGCCCCAATACACTGCCTTGGGGGACTCCACAGCTCACTGAAGGGGGGGGGGGGCACGGTGCCGTTCACCTCTACCACCTGCTCCCTCCCCTCCAAGTAAGATTGCATCCAGCTCGATGAGGTTTTGTTAAATCCGATTGCGCTGAGCTTATCCAACAGTATAGCGTGGTTAACAGTGTCAAAGGCCTTCTGAAGGTCCAGCATGACCATGCCGCAGTATTTGCCCGCGTCCACCTCATGTTTGATGTGGTCGGTCAGATAGAGAAGGCATGTGTCAGTGGAGTGGTTAGTTCTGAAGCCGGATTGGAATTTGTACATGACTTGAGGAGGACTTGAAGGACAAAGAGTACAGGATTTAAATGAGTAGTAGATAGTAGTTTTGTTTTTGTTTAGTTATTGTGTACTATTAAGTTTGTTTTAGTCAAACAATTGTGTGTTGACATTGTTAAACTATCAATAGCACTCACAATAAATAAATGGAAACATTTTATAGTTAATACATCGGCGTGAGTATTGGCCGATCTCACTCATGGATGATTGTATCGGAATGGGTAGCATAAAACCCTATTTGGAACATCCTTAGTTTTTGTTTCTATTAAAACTAACTTTAAACATTACTGATTTTTTTTTTTTTTAATAGTAGAAAAACACAATTGTACAACTTTAGAAATCAACAAATAATTGCCTGCCCGGGTTGTAACATCTTAAGCTGTAGTCGCAACAAACAGTTCCTCGATGTTAGGATGCAAATGTGTAAGCTAAGTTTAGGAGCGGCATGGCGTAGTGGGTAGAGCAACCGTGCCAGAAACCTGAGGGTTGCAGGTTCGCAACCTCTTACCATCCAAAAATCGCTGCCGTTGTGTCCTTGGGCGGGACACTTCACCCTTTGCCCCCGGTGCCACTCAGACCGGTGAATTGAATGATGAATGATAGGTGGTGGTCGGAGGGGCCGTTGGCGCAAATTGCAGCCACGCTTCCGTCAGTCTACCCCAGGGCAGCTGTGGCTATGAAAGTAGCTTACCACCACCAGGTGTGAATGTTTGATGGGTTCTACATGTAAAGCGACTTTGGGTACTTAGAAAAGCGCTATATAAATCCCAGTTATTATTATTATTATTATTATAAGCAATAAAATACTAACTTTAAGGATGAGAGCAACATCTGAAGGTGATTAGCATATGCTTGCTTTTGTTAACCTTCTTTTTAAAGGGAAACTGCACTTATCGTTCACAAGAAGACAAAAAGTTTATATTTTTGCATTCTAACTTGTAATAATCTGCTCGTTCTAGGTGGCTAGCAATTCTTAAAGTGATTTTTAAATCACTTTAAGAATGCATCCAAAAACCGTCAACAATACCTCATTTACGTTCTGTAAGCTGTATAATAACCAAGCTGTAGCAACATTGTTTTTGTGAGCGAACACTGAGGAACTATTTTTCTAGCGTAGTAACACATCACCTTGGGATGACATGCTTTATAGCCTTAGCCGTAAGATAGCTACAGTAAGAGGTAAGCTAGCTTCTACGTTTGCAGTTGAATGCCTTTTGAGTTTGGTACAATCTGTACTGACTGAAAAACATGACCAATCATCTGTAAAGTATTCATTCTCATTTCATGTTTTGTTTGTACACCGCTAGCTCGACAGTGTATGTACTGTAGTTGTCATAACAAGCATGATGTGGTGCATGTATCATGATCAATATTATAGTGACTTACTCGATGGTCTGTTTGGTCAAGCTGGCTGGGGAAGCTTTTTTAAGTTGACTTTGGGTAAACACGCCGTTTACGTCCACATAGCTTGACTCCAAGTTCCACATTTGCACCGTCAAGTCACGCCGATTCTGACTCTTTCTGTCAAGACTTGGACTTTGGCGTGGTTTGTTTTCCCCTGGTGCAAATGATTTGGACCGGACATGGCGTGAAGGTAAATACATATTTAATTTTAACACTCAAAAAAGGAATAAACAAAAGGCGCGCACAAGAGCGGAAGTACAAAACTTGGCTATAAAAACAAAAACTCGCACAAAGGCAGAACTATGGACAAAAAAACAAAAGACACTAACTGTGGCATTAATCAACAAAACTTACTTGCGATGACGTGAACAGGGCAGCATGGACTATGAACATGAAACAGAGTGTCAGGAGTGTGTCAAGAGTGATGTCGCCAGGCTGACTGCCTGGCAACTACAGGCTTAAATAGTGATGATATGATTAGGTGCGTGACTCAAAATGTGAAAACGTGAGACAGGTGTGTGACATGACGATGTGAACCAGGTGAAACTAATGGTTACTATGGTGACAAAGGGAGTGAAGACAAGAACTAAAAAGTGTCCAAAAACCAAGCAAAACATAACTTAACACAACATGATCACAGACATGACACTTTCGGCTTCCGTCTACTCCGTTTCATACACTCTTCGTGCTCGCTCCTATAACCAGCAGTTCATCCTCTGTATATTCAGCTTCAAAAAGATAAGGTGTGACTCCTCATATGTCCGAAAATAGTCGTCTTTGTTGTCTGTTACTAAGTCTGCCATGATTAGAACACACAACGCGTTTCTTTACGGAAGTAGGAACACACATTTGTTGCCGGATGTCGGAAGTGCGTTGCTATGGAAACAGAAATAAATGCACTTAGGAAGAAGTTCCGGTATTGATTAAATGATCAAATTACGGTAAATATTGTACATGTTACATATTGTTATAAACGTGTCTGTTACTACATTATATATAGACTTGCAGTGTGTATATAAAACGTTGGAGGGTTTTGAAGTTGTTTTAGAGGTCTTTGAACGCTACAACAGTGATTCCTATTAGCCGCATTTTGCAAGCGTTTTTGATCATCTTTAAAATCCTATATAAAAGACATATTCTTGTCTCCAAGGATTGTGAAAAATAGGCAAAATTCCCAAAAAGTGCAGTTCCCCTTTAACATTCTGAGTTTTTTAAGTGTATAAAAAAGTTAGCCACAGCTGTCACGAAAAAGTCTACTATATTTCTTGAGGCTGCTTATGTTGTTGCAATACATGTTCTTTAATGGATGTGTCACATGACATCCTGCACAGCGTTGGTTTGAAGTGCGTGGATTAGTCGCTGTATATGAAATGATTATTTGTTGTTTGGTGTTTTCAGGTTGAACCCCAAAACCACACCAAAAGCACCAGCCTGGTAAATAAGTTACTGTTGAAGTATGGTGGCTCTGTGCTGTGTGTAATACTGCCCTTGTCCCTCAGTGCACGATCCTCCAGTCCTAACTCACCACGCTCTCCGTCCTGGCCCATGTTCTCGGCACCGTCCAGTCCTCAGCCGATATCCTCAGCCTCCAGCGACTCTTCTCCTATCAGGTTTGTTCGCCACATATTCACCCTTAAAGACTTTAGGATTCCATCTCAGCATGACAACCATGGACACAAATGTGCCATTTTTTGAGGCTCTAAGGTGCACACCGGCAAATAAATCCTTTCTGAAGGATAATTCATGATCATATTTTGACCTCCATAAAGGACTCACTACCAGATGCTGTTGTAGATGCACAAAAACAGAAAACAAGTGTCTACAGTGTTAGCAGTGTTTGTGTTCATGTGTCTCAAACCCTAACACCCAGGTGGACTTCATCCTTGATCAAAGTTCAAGCCCTGTAATAACCCCAACTCTAACCCCCAAGTCAAACCCTAACCCCGATGTTGACAACTACTTTGACCTTAACTCCATCCCTGACACTAGATCAAATCCTAAATGCAACACTTAACACTAAACCTCACCTTAATTTATACCCAACCCTAACCCAAGAGAAACCCCTAACTCGAGGGAAAACCTGGATCATAACCCTAATCCTGACCCAAGACAAAACCGTATTCCTAAACCTGGATAAAATCCTACCAAAGGTAAAACTCTAATCCTAACTCTATAAAAAAAAATAAACGAACCCAAGAAGAAACCCCAACCCTTAACTGTAGATGAATGCTTAATCCTGACCCAAGAAAAAACATTGTTCCTAATTTTGGGTACAATCCTAACTCTACCAAAATTAAAACTCTAATCCTAACTCTGCAGGAAAAAACTAACCCAAGGGGAAACACTCACTGTACGTAAATGCCAAATCCTGATCTAAAGTAAAACCTTATTCCTAACCCTGAATGAAATCAAACAGGTAAACGTCTAATCCTTAATCTGTAGAAAACCTTGACTCAAGGGAAACTCGAATCCTAACTATAAAAAAAACAAACCCTAGGGGAAACTCTAGGTAAATGCCTAATCCTGACCCAAGCTAAAACCATATTCCTAATATTGGATACAATCCTAACCCTACCGAGGGAAAACTCTAATCCTAACCCTGTAGAACACCTTGACTCTAAGAAAACTCTAATTCAAACTCTGTAAAAGAAAAAAAAACTAACCCTTGGGGAAACTCCAACCCTTAACTCTATGTAAATGCTTAATCCTGACCAAAGGTGAAACCATATTCCTAGTATTGGATAAAATCTTAACCCTACCCAGAGGAAATTCTAATCTTAACCCTGTAGAACACCTTGACTCTAAGGAAACTTTAATTTAAACTCTAAAAAAATACCCCCAACCCTTAACCAAATCCTAAACCAGGAAAAAACCCTACCTAACCCTGGATAAAATCCTAACCCAAGGTAAAACCTTTTTTAAGACCTTACTATGTAGACTCTGTTAACTCTATAGAAAACCCTGGATCTAGGTAAAACTCTAACCCTAGATAAGATAAAAACATGACCCTAACCCCAAAGTTGTCACCAATGCACAGACTCTCCCCATGACCTTAGCTAAGATCTTACTTCCAACACTTAACACCAAACCAAACAAAACTCTGACCCTAACCCAAAGAGAAACCCTAATCCTTAGCCTGTAGAAAATCCTAGATAAAACACTAACTTTAAGTAAATGCTTAATATTATAAAACCTGATCAAACCCTGGTTAAAATCCTAACCCTATATTAAACCCTGACTCTGGGGAGACACTAATCTTAACTCTTTAGAAAACCCTCACCCTTGGGGAAACCCCACCCTCATTTTATTTAAACCCTTATTCCTGACTCCAGCTAAAATGAACCCCAGTGAAAATCCTAAAGCTCGGAAAAACGCTTATTCTGGATAAAAAACAAAAACCTGAATTTTACCGCAATGTTGACACCAATGCTGACCTTAACTACAATCCTGATCTTAGAAAAGATCCAGATCGCATCACTTAACATTAAACCTAATCCTAACTGTGAACCCAACCTAAACCTTAGGTAAAACCCCAACACTAATGGTGACCCTCGGTAACCCAAGATAAAAAAGCAAAACCTGACTCTAACCCAACGTAAACCTCTAATCCTAACCTTTGAGGAACCCCTGACACCAACCCAAGAGAAAATCTTAACTTTAGGTGAAACCCTAACTCTCGTAAACGTCAAATCCTGAGTAAAACTCTATGAAAACCCCCAACCCTAACTTTAGGTAACCCTAAACTTAAAACCCAGTAAATACCCTCAATGTCGGTAAAACACCAACCCAAGTTAAAAATCTGGTCCTGATCTATCTTTCATGCTGGCTGTCCTTGCTGTGCAGCATGTCGGGCAGGCGAGCGCGAGCGTTGTACGCCTGCAAGGCCGAGCACGACTCTGAGCTGTCCTTCATCGCTGGAACCATCTTCGACAACGGTGACGCACACCTTCTACTTCTTCTCACACAGTTGCTCCTCAATAATATGATTGGTGCTAATACTCCTTCTCCTGATTTTAGAATTGGTGCTAATATTAAAACTCTTCTTCTCCCGATGACATAATTGGTGCTAATATTCATTCTTTTCTTCTCCTGATAATATGATTGGTGCTAACATTCATATTCTTCTTCTGCTGATAATATAATCGGTGCTAATATTTATACTAGTCTTCTCCTGGTGATATAATTGGTGCTAATATTCAAACTCTTCTCCTAATGGTATAATTGGTGCTAATATTGAAACTCTTCTCCTGATGGTATAATTGGTGCTAATGTTCAAACTCTTCTCCTGATCATATAATTGTTGCTAATACTCATACTCTTCTCCTGATCATATAATTGTTGCTAATACTCATACTCTTCTCCTGATCATATAATTGTTGCTAATACTCATACTCTTCTCCTGATCATATAATTGGTGCTAATATTCAAACTCTTCTTCTGATGATATAATTGGTGCTAATATTCATACTCTTCTTCTCCTGATGATATAACTGGTGCTAATATGCCTTCTCCTGATGATATAATTGGTGCTAATACTCCATCTCCTGATTATATAATTGGTGCTAATATTAAAACTCTTCTTCTCCCGATGACATAATTGGTGCTAATATTCATTCTCTTATTCTCCTGATAATATAATTAATGCTAATATTCATACTCTTCTTCTCCTGATAATATGATTGGTGCTAATATGCATATTCTTCTTCTGCTGATAATATAATCGGTGCTAATATTTATACTCTTCTTCGACTGATGATATAATTGGTGCTAATATTCAAACTCTTCTCGTGATGACATAATTGGTGCTAATGTTCAAACGCTTCTTCTCCTGATCATATAATAGTTGCTAAAGCTCATACTCTTCTTCTCCTGATGATATAATTGGTGCTAATATTCAAACTCTTCTTCTCCTGATCATATAATAGTTGCTAATACTCATACTCTTCTTCTACTGATGATATAGTTGGTGCTAATATTCAAACTCTTCCCCTGATGATATAATTGGTGCTAATATTTAAACTCTACTCTTGATTATATAATTGGTGCTAATATTCATACTATTCTTCTCCTGATATAATTGGTGCTAATATTCATACTCTTCATCTCCTGATAATATAATTGGTGCTAATATTCTGATGATATAATTGGTGCTAATATTCACACTCTTCTTCTCCTGATGATTTAATTGGTGCTAATATTCATACTCTTCATCTCCTGATAATATAATTGGTGCTAATATTCTGATGATATAATTGGTGCTAATATTCACACTCTTCTTCTCCTGATGATTTAATTGGTGCTAATATTCACACTCTTCTTCTCCTGATGATATAATTGGTGCTAATATTCATACTCTTCATCTCCTGATAATATAATTGGTGCTAATATTCTGATGATATAATTGGTGCTAATATTCACACTCTTCTTCTCCTGATGATATAATTGGTGCTAATATTCATACTTTTCATCTCCTGATAATATAATTGGTGCTAATATTCACACTCTTCTTCTACTGATGATATAATTGGTGCTAATATTCACACTCTTCTTCTCCTGGTGTGCAGTTCATGTCTCCAGAGAGCCCGGCTGGCTGGAAGGAACGTTGGACGGGCGAATAGGACTAATACCTGAAAACTACGTGGAGTTTTTATAGCGCAGGGACCACACTGGACTGGACTACGACCACAACGAGTCTGCAAAGGAGACGTGGACCAGTTTTCAGTGGAGTGTACACATGAGTGGGACTTTGACACGCCATCCTGGAGTTGCACTGGAAGGAACTAAACAAACTTACGGAGCCTCTTTGGGTCCAGCTCTTATTGGATTCAATCGGGTGGCTTCCAAAGTCCTTGTGAAGATGTAATGAGCCTTGAGGGTGTGTGTGAGTGTGAGAGTGTGTGTGAGAGTGTGGGGGGATCGTACTGTTATGTCAGCTTGTGTTCCTGTCTTCTTTAAACTGCACTGACTTCCAACATCTTCCCTCAGAAAGTAGACAATAATCCACATTGGAGTTTTGAGGTGTGAGGCAATAGGCGTCCCTCAGGGCAGAGCAGCGTCAGGTGACCTCGTCACCAAAGATCAGCCAAAGGTCAGTCTTCTCTGCCCGTCTTTTTTTTTTTTTTTTTTTTTTCCTCTTGAAAAAATGTGAGCAATTCCACACAAGCACGTGGAACAATTGACAGTCAAGATTGGAAGAGCTGCATGGGGGGGGGGTCACTTCTTAAATATATATGATGCCTTGTGGGATACATGGTTTTCATCTTTTTATCACACTTTTGCCGAGCTTTTTCCCATTGCACAACAGACCAGATCAAAATGTGTGCGGTATGACACAAACCAATATTATATTTGCACACTGAAATTTGTATGATTTATTGATGAATAAATAAAGATCCCTAAATACAGAAGGTGTCACTGAAATGTATCAAACACATGCTTGCTTTTCCTTGTTTCTAGTGTTTTCTGTGACATATTTTTATTCAACTTGAACAAAAAGTTAAACATTTTCAAATTTTAAATAATTTATAAAAAATAGTGCAACACTTCTTGATTCAAGTTTACTTAAAATATTGACAGCTGAATATTTTATAAACAAAGCACGTTTGCACTATTCACAATATTATTCAAATTATTACTGATATTTTTTTTTTATTCCACTTGGAGAAAAAATATAAACTTTTAAAATTTGAAATAGTTATAATAGTCAAGAATGTATGTTTAATCTTTTTAAGTTCAATAAAATATTGGCAGCTGAATACTTTGACTAATAAAGCATGTTTAAAATATTGACATTTGGCAAATTATAACTAATATTGATTTTTTTTTAATTCTACTTGAGGAAAGATTTTGAAATAATTAAAGAACGACCAAAATTGTAGGTAATTTTTAAAATGTATTTAAAATAATGTCAACTGAATGTTTTAATAAATAAAGCACGCTTAAACTATCTATAATAATAATGATGGAATTTGGAATAATTTTATAAATCGTCAAGTTGTAAGTTAATTTTCAAAGTTTAATCAAAAATATTGACAACTGAAAATCTTAGTTTACACTTAACATTATTTAAATGAGAAATATTGAGGATTGTTTTATTAAAGTTGGAGGAAAACATTCATCTTAAAAAAATAAGTCAAATTCTTAGCTATTTTTATGATTTCGAATTTGTAAAGTTTAATTAAAGTATTGTCAACTGATTATTTCGTTGAAAAAAGCAACTATTAACATTTAAATGTATATATTGATTTTTTTAGTTCCACTTGGAGAAAAAATTTACAAATTTGAAATAATTATAAAAAAATGTTAGTTATTATTTAAATGTATATATTGATTTATTTATACCACTAGGGAGAAACATTTTTAATTTTACCAATTTGAAATAATTATAAAAAATGTTAGTTTAATTAAAATATTGACAACTCAGTATTTTGATAAATATATAAAGAACATTTCAACTTTTAGTAATAATAATAATATGGATTTTTTAATCAACTTGAGGAACATTTTTAACTTTACACATTTGAAATAATAAAAAAAAAAACAACTCTAAAATACGTTATTTTTTTAAAGTTTAATTCAAATATTGCCAACTGAATGTCTACATAAATAAAGCACATTATTCTTAGTAGTGAACCACAGGGATATTTCAAGTAACTTATATTTACGATAAAATATCAACCTTTATTATTTACAACTTCTTTATTGCAATGATAACTCTTTGTCATTACTAGTCGTATTTATTTTGTGGCAGAAACATTTCCATCAGGATAACACCTCATCAATCTTAAACAACATACATTTACAATCAAATGTCGCAAATTAAGAAGCTGCTCTGCAAAGGTCCATCACCTAAAAGACAAAACGTCAAATGTGAACTAAGACTACCTTTTTTAATTTAATGAGACAGAAGTGAGGTGTTTTGTTTGCCTTTGTACTTCATTACACAGCTTTGTTTTTCCAAACATGACATTTTTATATTTGTATTGTTAGCAAACTAACTTTTATGACATCTAATTAATTAGTTACTATGGTAATCTAATTAGTTACTATGGTCATCTAAGTCACAGCAGCTCAGACGAGGCACCAAGCAGTGTGGGTGGGGAGCATTTCCACAGAGTGTTTCCAGACCGGCCAGACTGAAATGCGGGTGTCCGGGACAGACGCGGAAAGAGATTTTTACAACAAAGTTCTAAAGCTTAGTGATATATCAGATTGTAGGTGGGCTTTTTTCGTACCCTTCGCGTTCATATTTCGCTGTGTTTGTTGCATTTTTGTTGCGTTTCGCTTGATTGTAAAATATGTGGATGGAGAGGGTGTGTGACGTTCTTATATTGTCAATATTCAGTGTTTTATCGTTCATAGTTAATATTGTAAATCCCACATTCTTTATTTTCACATACATTCTGGGTGTCTCATTCAGTAAAAAAAATTAAAAATTCCATTCCATTTAAGGCGGTCTGTCATAACGTTTTTAGCATTCAGACATTATTGTGAGGTTTTGTATTAGTGTTCCTAAAAATAAGATATTCCGGCCCCCAGAAACACTTTTTTTTTTCTCTAAATTTGGCCCCCCGAGTCAAAATAATTGCCCTGGCCTGGTATAAAGCTTAAAAAAGTAGAAATACTCGTTATTTCGAGTGGGTTTATTTTCAGGGAGGCAGTTTGGAAAAAGAGTGGACTTTATTTTGTAGTACACCTCAAATCACGTCTTCCCCGTCAAGCAGACGCCGACAGATAATTCAACATCGAATGAAAAGGTGAAAATATCCACGCAGAGAACAGAGGTGGTGTAAGAACACACGACGTGGTCATAAAGTCTTTTTACCGCCTCGCTCCAAACAACACAAGTTTGTTTTTACATCAGATGACAATCAAAACCAACAAAAGACTTCCATGAAAACCAGACAAACTTGATCTGCCCTTAAAATTACATTTTATTATACAAAATAGATTTTAGCCACCAGTTTTTTCTTTTTCCTTAGCGTAGTGCAGTTTTTTTCTGGCTCTGGTAGATTTACAACAGTGCAACATTTCTTTTTTGGATGGGGAGGGGGGGGCATATTTCATATAGAAGGAATCCAAAGCATGGACATTTACAAAAGATAGCTTTCAAAATAAGATGTCAAGTGCTACTGAATACTTACTAGATTTTTAAACATGTTTTCATCGTCTCCTCGCTCAGCTTTGGTCACTCTTAATAAAACCTCAAGGACACCCCACAGCTCCCCCAATGGCGTCCACGTCACAAGACCAACATGTTCCACACACACTCACTCAACGCAAAAATAAAATACAATCAAAGTTGGATCAAATATTTACTCGACGCTGTAAAATATTTCCTATTAAAAAATAGTTTTCTTATTTAACAATCTCCAAAAAGCACAGGTCCTGATTCTGAAATGTGGATTTGTATCATGGCTCTGGTCTCGCCAGCATTCAGCTGAAAAAAGCAGTAACAATGCTTCTTGCCGGTGCGTTTTATTTTGAAAAGCTGGTTTGGTGCCCTTTTTAAATGAAACCTTGTAGGATGAAATGGGAAATCTTCAAAACGGCTGCAGTGCCGTCCCACAGCGGTGTGTGTGACTGCTGTGAGTTTCCAGGCTCATCCCTCATTTTCATTGAAGGAGGGGGAAAAAAAGTTGTTCTTCATAACACTAAAACTTATCAAGCAGCCCTTCAAAAATGTTTTGTTATATTCTCCTCCCACTGGTTTTTTTTCTAAAAATCATGCCTTTTTTTGCATTTATTAAAATTCAGAGCGTTAACTTTTTTAAATTTCCTCACATCACCATTTGCTGCTTGAAATGACGAGTTTTGTTTTGTAAAATCATGAATTTACTCAGCTCATAAAATCTTGACTTCGGTTTAAAAAAAAAAAAAAAAAACCTTCCGGAAGTGATTGCACTTTTTCTTTTTTTTTGTCAAAACCAGACTGTGACTATGATAAATTTTTATTTTTTTTTTTAAACTGAATTTTTCCTAAACTATGAAAGAAAATAACCCTCAGACATTTTTGCAGGGCTACAAATACAATGTCATTATCTGTTTTAATGTTGCAGCATTTCGATGTTTTATGTTCGTCACAAACCATTATTTTGTCCCCCCTAAAATAGAGAATTGGACGCACTGGCAAAGAGCCATGAATTGATTACGTGGACCCCGACTTAAACAAGTTGAAAAACTTATTCGGGTGTTACCATTTAAGTTAAAGTACCAATGATTGTCACACACACACACACACTATGTGTGGCGAAATGATTCTCTGCATTTGACCCATCACCCTTGATCACCCCCTGGGAGGTGAGGGGAGCAGTGAGCAGCAGCAGTGGCCGCGCCCGGGAATCATTTTTGGTGATTTAACCCCCAATTCCAACTCTTGATGCTGAGTGCCAAGCAGGGAGGTAATGGGTCCCATTTTTATAGTCTTTTAGTGGTCAATTGTACGGAATATGTACTAAACTGTGCAATCTACTAATAAAAGTGTCAATCAATCAAAAGCGTTGTTAAAAACACCAACGTCCCCGTACTTTTTCTTTCACGTTTTTCAAAAAAAAAAAAAAAAAAAAAAGACAATTTACATGAATAAAAGCTATTTGCATTGCACCGCGTATGTTGGCGCCCCCTATGTACACTTGTTGGACATTACATCATCATGTCCACGCTGGTTTTGTGAAGCTGCACCACACACTAAAATAAATGCAAGAGTCAACGCGAAGCTGATTAGAATAAAAAACAGTGTGTGTGTCAGAGGCCTGCTGTATTTAGTCACACACAAATGACCCATCGCCATGGTAACGGCCACTACCTGTTAAAACTGCCATTCAGCGCTTGAAGCACAGAAAATCAATGTGCTCCACATTAAAGTAAGCAAGAGGCAGGGCCCTTTTTTTTCTCTTTTTTTTTTTCCTTAATCACTGTTTTTTTTTCACCATTCGTATGCAAATGTTGATAAAAGAGCCGTAACGTTGTTTTGTGCATCTGAAGAAGTGCTAGAAGCTTCCATCAGTTTTCTCTGAAGCTGCTTTTCATAAACACACTAAAATATTTCCAACCTGCAGTGACCGAGCCTGAGCTTTGATAGCGTTTTAAAAGATGATCAATTCCTTTAAAAAGCTGAAGGTATGATCTGCTCTATGGGGGTTCTCCATGTTTTCCTCCACATTACAAAAACCAAAGCAAAAATAAATATATATATAAATATATATATTCATCTGTTAATGTAATAAAGATATATTTCAACGTCAAATTCTCTATTCATAAACTGTAACTTTGAAGGTTAGCGGCGTGAGGACGACAAATATTTCTAAATAAATCTTCATTAGTTAATGTAAGTAGTTTATGAGAAACAAAATGACGTTTTACTCAAATTTTACCACAGGAAAAAAAAACTTGTTTAATTTGTGCCGGAAAATACATTTTTTGTTGGAATATAAAATACAACTTGCGACCGTTGCGATAAAGTTACGACTTTTACCACCAAATGGGCGTAAATTTGTTGCGATTTTTTGATTTTTCATGAAGGATAGTCAATTTTGAAATATTGCATTATCCTTGTGACATTGTTTCGCCAAACTTAGGTCTTGCAAGTCGACAATTTCTCTCGTAGAGTTTGTCTAAATATCGTACGATTACTCATTCGCGTGTTCTAAATTCTTATCAGAACATCGGGACATTTTTTTTCCAGTATAAAAAAAAAAACTACATTCAGAATATTGTTATAAATCTTGTGATTTACGATTACCGTATTTTTCGGACGATAAGTCGCAGTTTTTTTTTCATAGTTTGGCCGGGGGTGCGACTTATACTCAGGAACGACTTATGTGTGAAATTATTAACACATTACCGTAAAATATCAAATTATATTATTTAGCTCATTCACGTAAGAGACTAGACGTATAAGATTTCATGGGATTTAGCGATTAGGAGTGACAGATTGTTTGGTAAACGTATAGCATGTTCTATATGTTATAGTTATTTGAACGACTCTTACCATAATATGTTACGTTAACATACCAGGCACGTTCTCAGTTGGTTATTTATGCGTCATATAATGTACACTTATTCAGCCTGTTGTTCACTATTCTTTATTTTAAATTGCCTTTCAAATGTCTATTCTTGGTGTTGGCTTTTATCAAATAAATTTCCCCCAAAAATGCGACTTATGTTTTTTTCCTTCTTTATTATGCATTTTCCGCCGGTGCGACTTATACTCCGAAAAATACGGTACGTCATTTTTGTGAGGAAAAAACAATTTCTCGTAAAATCCCGACTTTGGTGTTCTCTCGTAAAATACTTTCGTAGCATATATTCATGTTTGTTTGTTTTTTTTACTTTCCGCCTTAAACGTCGAAACTTTTTCTTTGTAAAATTGCATAACTTGGACAATGTCAACTTTGAGTCATGTGACATGTTTTTGTTTCCAGTGAGAACAGCTGACCAAGCGCTCCTCTCTGCTAATGAAGGTGTTTCATTGACAATAATGAAGGTGTTAATATGGACAATAATGAAGGTGTTATTATGGACAATAATGAAGGTGTTAATATGGACAATAATGAAGGTGTACAATAATACTAGCGAGCAAATGTGTAAGGAGCTGAAAGGCACTCGTCCGTCCTGCCACAAACAAGAAGGACAGTTGTGTGGATGAGGTGGCGAGTACATTCCGAGGGCGTGGAGCGGCGCAGGTGGGCGACTTGGATACACTTGAGCGTCACGACGTGATGGTTAGTTAGCAAGCAGCTTTCAGTCCGGGGAGGAAGAGGGCGCTGGCAGAAAGATGTCCTCTGAGGACCACAAATGACAAGTCCTCGTCAACCTGAGTGCATGAGGAGGCGGGGCTTCTGGCGGGCGGCGGTCCATCCGATGCCGATACTAATATTAATAATCATCAGGTGTGAAGCGGCCCGCGTACATTTTAGCAAAAGACAGGCATGGTTGTTTTTTTTTAAGGCGTGTTTGTAGACTTGGAGGCGGTCACTTCTGATGAAAGAAGAGCTGCTTGACGCTGCCGTCTTTCACTTTGGGGATCTGGTTGGTGATGATCTCCACCAGCATCTCGGGGAATTCCACACTCAGGGTTTTATTCACAAACGTGTAGAAGCAGATCTGCAGCAGGCCCTCCACCATCTGCAACACACACACACACACACACACACACACACACACGCATACACATACTGGTTATCATTTAGAATGGGGAGCAAGTTATTGATCATCACTTGTGGGGACCACTCTTTCTACAGGTTGTGGAGGCATAAAAAAAATGAGGTCAAATGGCCACTGCCCAGTTAGCTCATACACGTCTTTAAATCTCTGGATTGATGAAGTCATGTGCTGATCATTCTTTACTGGGGAGCCTGGGGGAAAAGAGTTCATATGGTTCATGGGGACCAAATTTAAATAATTTTGCATAATTCACACAAATTTGTACATGACTACTGAGGACCATTTATAAAAATAAAAAAATATTTTTTTTTAAAGTTCAAATGAAATATGACATGATCCTCAGAATACAGCACTACAGCTGTCCTCTTATAGGAAGTCTCACCACTTAAATGTTAAAGCAAATCCTGCATCTTCTGTGACATTACTGAAAACCATTATTTAGCAGTAATGAAGTTGTCTGCAACTCCAACTACCATATATAGAAGGATATAGAATGGATCTGACTATCATTTAAAACGGTTTCCTGTTTTTTTGTCCCTATACTGTCAGAGGTCCCCTAAAGGTAACTGTGTAAACCAGGGGTCCCCCCCCCTCCGTGCGTCGGTTGAGGTGGGCGGGGTTTGGTGCTAGCGGGGGTGTATATTGTAGACCGGAAGAGTTAGGGCTGCAAGGTGTTCTGCAGTGTTGGGTTAGTTACTGAAAACCAGTAACTAGTTACAGTTACTAGTTACTTTATTTCAAAAGTAACTTATTTACTAACTCAGTTACTTAAACCAAAAAGTAATGCGTTACTGTGAAAAGTAACTATTTAGTTACTTATATATATATTTTAATTTTTTTAAGGCCCCATTTAATGCCCTTTTAGCCTTCATTTCAGTACTGTTATTGCACTGGAGAATAATACAATGTGTTGATCAACTTGACATGCATTTGCATCACTGAACTCTGCTAAGCAATGTGCTCTACATACAACACACAAAGACAAAGATGTGTTCCAAAGGGCCAATTTGTTTCAGACCAGAACAAATTGACAAAACTATTTTAAATAGCTGCAACTTAACATACATAAGTAACAAACAGCATAATAACAACATAGCTGTAAACCAAGAAAGGCACACACTATATACATAAAGCCTAACCAGGCGTTTTTTTATCTCAAGGAATTCTGAAATAAAATCATGTCTGAAGCCCAGAACACTCTACACATTTCCCCACTTAGTTTAGAGAAAAGGAAATATTAGCCTGGCCCACTAGTATCCCTCTTTAGGTTTGTGAACTTTATAGTCTAAACATTTAGAGTGATGTGATAATCAAACACTCTAGAAGTGTAGAATGAAAGAGTATATAAGAGAATTGACAGAGTGTGTGTACCTTCAGTGTGCAGTGCCTCGTTAAAATCCAGCCGCTTTTGGAGGTGGAGGTGAAGTGTGTGTCTCTTTACTAGCTTCGTCGAAGCATGTTGTTTTTGTAGCTGTTTCAGCATATTTGAATTGCGAGAATAGGATCTTTGATCCTAGACAACTTACATTCAACTAAAATGTTCTTTTCTTTGTGGTCGATAAAAGAAACGTACTGAAAATATCTCCATTTTAAGAAACTCGGCTTCGGGGTTCGCCATGACGTCTTGATAGTAGACACAGACACGCCCCCTCCCACACACACACACACACACACACCCACACACACACACACACACACCCACACACACACACAAGTACACACAGACAGTGCGCAGCGCGCCTCTTTCTTGTTGCCTCTTCCGCAGCGCTGAACACTCAGATCTTCTCAGTTTCTAGCCGATACTACATAAAAATAACGCAAAATAACGCAGTAACGCATCATGTAGTAACGGTAACTGAGTTACTGAATATAAAAAATAACGCGTTAGATTACTATTTACCGCCGATAGTAACGGCGTTACAGTAACGCGTTACTTTGGCGTTAGTCCCAACACTGGTGTTCTGGGTATTTGTTCTGTTGTGTTTATGTTGTCTTACGGTGCGGATGTTCTCCCGAAATGTGTTTGTCATTCTTGTTTGGTGTGGGTTCACAGTGTGGCGCATATTTGTAACAGTGATAAAGTTGTTCATACGGCCACCCTCAATGGCTGTTGATCAAGTATGTCTTGCAGTCACTTACGTGTGTCTGCAGAAGCCTCATACAACATGTGACTGGGCTGGCACGCTGTTTATATGGTGAAAAAGCGGACGCGACGACAGGTTGTAGAGGACGTTAAAGGCAGTGCTATCACATCACGCCCTTAATATAGTTTTCCGGGTGAAAATCGGGACAAATTCGGGAGAATGGTTGCCCCGGGAGATTGTCGGGAGGGGCACTGAAATTCGTGAGTCTCCCGGAAAAATCGGGAGGGTTGGCAAGTATGATGCTAGGGCGGGATAGCCATTCAAAGAAGGTGAATTCATTAAAAAGTGCATGTTAGATTTTTTTAAGAAATCTTTTCTCGCGGCCCATCCTCACCCAGTTTCTGCATCCAGTGGCCCCCGGGTAAATTGAGTTTGAGACCCCTGGTGTAAACAGAGCGATGCCCCCATTAAGTAAGCATTGCCAAAACACACACACACACACACACAGTTTCACACGTCAGGCGTGCATCATTGGCCATGACCAACAAATATCTTTTGCCATTATTGCAATAATGATACTGAAGATTATTGTTGGCTTTTTCTTCCTTGATTTTGTTTTAAAGAATATTTTTCCAGGAAAGGAAAAAGTTTGTCCCCACAATAAACACACATGCTGTCAATCTAACTCCTTGATTGGTTTTTCTTAAAAATATTTTTTCAATATTACACTATAATGTTTGAATGTTATTGATTATAATACAATTGCATTATATTTGATTGGACTGTTTTTAGTGAGGGATTTATTTGAAAGGGTTTTATTTAAAAATATCAATTGTTTTGTGAGAATGTTATTTTGTTGTATAGCTTGTCAGGATGTTTTCATACAAAATATTTAACTGATTTGAATCAATAGATCACGTTTGACTGTTTTAGACAAATATTTTTCTCTTTATTGTATGGTGCTACTATTATGTAGACCACAGGTGTCAAAACTCAAGGCCCGGGGGCCAAATAAGGCCCGGGGGCCAAATCTGGCCCGCCACATTATTTTATGTGGCCCGCGAAAGCCTGTAAATAATGTGTTAATAAAGTGCTTAATCTTTTCTTACTAAATATATTTGTTCTTTCTCTTTTGACATTAAAAATCATGTACTGCATGCAATTGCATATCTTTTAAAATTCAACATTATCCCTCCATCCATTTTCTACCGCTTGTCCCTTTTTTATCAAAGTCAAAATATTATATTATGTATTCCAAAAATATTTTTGGTCAAAATAAAGATAAATACTTCACTTAAATATCTGCGTGACTTATGATTTCCAAACAAATTATCAATCAAATTGTAGTCTGTAAAATTGACAATAAATTTTACAGCTAAATTCCACCGACTTGAGTTTTTTTTTACCGTAAAATCACCTTTGGTATGTTTTTTCCCCACTAAAACATAAAAATAAAATAAAAAACCTGGCAGCTCTGTTGCTTGAATTTTACCACTAAAAACAGTGGTATTTTTCCATTTATTCAATTTTTTTATATGCTGTAAAAAAAAACCCACTGCTTTTACTGTAAAATTCTGGTGACTGAGTTGCCGGTTTTTAAAGTAAAATTTTAATTTTTTTTTGCAGCTTATCTAAAAAAAAATATATATTGTTAATGTATTATATATATATATATATATATACATGTACAGTACATTCATATATTACTCATTGTTAAAATCGGCCCTCTGAGGGCAACCATAACTGCGATGTGGCCCTCAATGAAAAGGAGTCTGACCCCCCTGATGTAGACCACGTGTGTCTCACCTCCTGCATGGAGTCCAGTAGTTTGGTCAGCTGGTAGAAGCGCTGCCAGTTCTGACTGGTGTTCTCCTCTCGCTTAACGATGGCTTTCCCTAATTCTTTGATGTACGTCATCCTGATCTCGTCGAACACCGCCTGACTCTTCAGCCCATCTTTAGGAACTTCAAGAAGACAAAACTAGGATGTTACTGCAGCGTTGCAAATAGCAGCATGTTGTGATATTCATTTTAATATATTTTTCATGACATTTTTGGGTTTTTTTCAAGGTTTTTCTCGTTTTTTTTTCTAAAATGACCGCTGTCATAATTTAATCTATTTATTGTATTTCTTTAAAAAAATAACCTTGAAAAATAAAATGTAAATGTTTCTTTAATGTCTGTTTTTGTTTTAAAACAAAATGCAGAAATATTGCGGAAAAACGACAGCTCTCATATTCAATTAATTCTAATTTATTTCACTCATAATTACAACTTTCCTAAAAGAAGAAATTACTGTAAATGTATGCTTTCAAAAATGCATTAATTAAAATTACAACTTGTAAAATGACATTCACTCATTTATTTCACCTAAAGTGATAATTTTGCTTAAAGAACTAAAATGTGCGGCTTTTTCTCTGTTTTGATATTAAAAACTTAGCTTTTTTTTTTCAGTTTTAGAAAAAGTTTTGAAAAAATACAAGCTATGCTATTTTTAACCATTTTACTTGTGCTATTAAAAAAAATTAGTTCTTTGAACTAGTTCCAAAATAGAATTACCTTAAACATTTCCCAAATTTACTCAACATTTTTTTTTCTAAACTTCATTCAAAATACCATCTGTAGAACTTTTTTAAATTCACAATGTTTAAAGAAATCATATTTTTAACATTTTAGGTATTCATTTTTTCAGACCTTTACTACGATAATTGTGAGAATTGTTTTTTTAATTACTGAAAACGGAAAAAAATACATTGTATTTCGTCAATTCAATAGAGAAACATTTTCTTATAATAAAGAGTCCGGTAAAAAAAACTGGTTTTGCTAAACATCCCCCCCAAAAAAAGAAGCCGGGAGCCTGCAAATTAACCACAAACAAAACAGGCTTTGCTTAAAAAAATAAATAAAATAAAAAGCACAGGTTTCGGCCAACTATTTGCAGGTCTGTTAAAAAAAAAAAAAGAGGCTTTGCTACACATCCTAAATGCAGCCTGAGCTTTTCCAACTATCCATTAGTCTGTAAAAATAATGCATTTCATTCATAAGTAAAAGCATTGTTATGAATGAAATGCATTATTTTTAAATAAAGTTTAAAAAAATACAATCTTTGCTATTTTTTTAACAATTTTTAAATGTTTTGGCTTTCATATATAGATAAGATACTTGTATAAATATGGTATCTTGGATGAAAAAAACGTTATGAAATGTTATTTAATATTCATCCAAACAAAAGACAATAATAAAGGAATAGTGCTTGTAATAAAAATGTATCTACAATGTTTTCAATTGTTCATTAACCTTTAACTGTCAATGAAGTGAATAAGTGAAAAAGCTCATCCATCCATTGGAGCGATATTAAGCGTGTTGAAAGTCATCATAAATCCAATTAAATATTGCCTGCAGCAGCTGAGCAGAGACAGACTGAACCAGCTCCAACCTAACTTGTGCTGACCTGATAGAGTCTCCTCCCTGAGGGAGCAGCATGCAAATAGCTGGCGTGAAAAAGTCGCCTTGTTCTAAGTGCATCCTTTGGCCTGTCAGTCGCTACGCGGTGGGACTCTAAGACCACCTCAGACGCGTCCTTGAGCGAGGTCTCACCTGTGCTGAGCAGCAGCAGCACCTTCATGCACAGATACTCGTCGTAGGAAACTTCCAGACGCACAAACTCGTTGCAGATCTTCAGCATCTGCTCGCACTGCTCCGTCATGAAGGGCAGCTTCATGCGTTCCCTGGGGAACACAGGTCACATGGTCACAGCGCCTCTTCTTTTCCAGCATTACAGGCCTCACTACACGTCTTAAAATAAAATGCTAACTCGTGAGTCTGTAAAAAAAAACAAATTAACCGCATTAGGTTAATAAAATTTGACCGGGGGCCAGGCTGTGTATATGTATATGTATATGTATGTATATATATATATATATATATATATATATATATATATATATATATATATATATAGTCATCGATTCGTTGGATCTATGCTATGCACATGCGCAGAGGCTACTTTTTTATTTTCTTTTTTTTTTTTATAAACCTTTATTTATAAACTGCAACATTTACAAACAACTGAGAAACAATAATCAAAATAAGTATGCTGTTTTTTTCCCAATAAAATACTGGAAGGATAGAAATGTAGTTTGTCTCTTTTATCCGATTATTAATCGATTAATCAAAATAATAATCGACAGATTAATCGATTATCAAATTAGTTGTTAGTTGCAGCCCTAATATATATATATATTCCTCACGCACTAATTGACTGAAAGAGCGCGCACTACCTGCGGCGCGAGCGCGATGATGTCACATTATCGATGGGAAAATGCATTTTTAGACATTATGGTTTGCCTGAGCGGCTAGGAGACACCGAGAGTAACAAACTGTAGAAAATGAATAAGAAAGGAAAGATTTAAAAAAAAAAAAAATTAAACTTTTTTTTTTTTTTTTTTAAACTTGGGACTTCCGGCAGACCAGATTTTGGACGCTGGCGGGCCATATCCATAGCCGTAGTTTGGGGACCCCTGGTTTAGACAAACGTTTTCATTCAAAAGCATTTGAAAGTGTGTCAAACTTTTGGGCGTTTGTGTACACATTGTTTAATTTTGAGATAAAGAAGGTTTTATTCAGATATAAAGACAAGACTGCCTGTTATTGTGCGCACATTTCAGCAGGAGAGTTAGTGATTGCACCCCATAGTGGCGAGGAAGACAAAGAGGAGCGCCTCACTCATCCTGTTTTTCCCTTTTCCTAATGAGTCCCCCAGCAGGAAAGAAGTGCTCCAGGTGAAAGACAAACTGGGGGAAATCAGCTCACTTCTACAAAAGCCACAGCTGGTTTGTTTTCTACTTGTAAATTCAATACTCTTCACTCTTGGAGCTTTCAATAAAGTCTGTTTTTTTCATTTTGTCATTCATCTCTCTGACTGGCCTGTCTTTGCTGCACTGAAGACAATCAGGTGTTTACAGTCGTGGCTGCCTTACCTGTACCTAATAATGTGGCCTGATGACTACAAAATATATAAAAGTATAAAGTATGTTCAGCCAATCAGGAGTTTGACAGGGTGACATAATTAATGTAATATATTAATATAAAATAAACTAAGATTTAAGATTTTGTGCTAGAACACGTTTATATAAACAGATATATATATATATATATATATATATATATATATATATATATATATATATATATATATATATATATATACATATACATATATATATATATATACATATATATATATACATATATATATATATATATATACATATATATATATATATATATATACACATATATATATACATATATATATATATACATATACATATATATATATACATATACGTATATATATATATACATATATATATATATATATATATATATATATATATATATATATATATATATATATATATATGTGTCTTAATAAGGTTATCCAAAAAATAGTGCTCGATACCGTAGTAGAGCGCAATATATGTATGTGTGGGAAAAAAAATCACAAGACTATTTCATCTCTACAGGCCTGTTTCATGAAGGGGGGTACCCTCAATCGTCAGGAGATTTTAATGGGAGCATTCGCATACCATGGTTTATATAGGGCACAGAGTGGGTGGGTACAGGCTGGCCTAGGGGCGTGGTGATTGGCTCATGTGTTACCTAGGAGGTGTTTCCGTCTATGGCGGCATGTTGTTACAATTTCGCTGCGCTTGTTGAGGGATGACAGGTCTGGACGGTAAATAATAAACAGTTTCTCTTTCAAGCATAGGTTGCATCTTTTATTACCACTATTGTAAGGTGTGCTGGATGCAAGAATTTGCCATGTTATTGAATATTCAACATTATTGTCTTTGAGGTCCCAAATGTGTTTGCTGAGTTCTGTGGTATTTCGCAGGTTTTTGTTCCTGAAAGAAGCCTTGTGATTGTTCCATCTGGTTTTGAATTCTCCCTCGGTTAATCCTACATATGTGTCGGATGTGTTAATGTCCTTGCGTATTACCTTAGATTGGTAGACAACTGATGTTTGTAAGCACCCCCCGTTGAGAGGGCAGTCAGGTTTCTTTCGACAATTACATCCTTTGTTGGTTTTGGAGTCGCTCTGTCTGAGGGCCAACGGCTCATTTGCAATTGTTTTGTTGTGGTTTGAGATGATTTGTCGTATATTGTTCATGCAGCTGTAGCTCAATTTAATGTTGTTCTTGTTGAATACTTTTCTTAGGATGTTGTCTTTGGGAAAGTGTTTGTCAATCAGATTGAGGAATTTGTGTCCAATGTTTGTTGAGACGTTTTTGCTGTATGGGGGGTTGTACCAGATGATGTCGTTCCGTTTTCTGTTCTTTTTTGGCTGGTTTCCTGGCGTGGGTTCATAGGTGAGGGTGAAATTGTATCCGCTTTCATCAAGGGCTTTTTGGTACGGGGGGGTTGCTTGGTCAAATTCAGCTTTGCTAGATGACAGCATCGATAGCCTTTTATTGATTCCGGTAGGTATTCTTTTCGTGGTGGTGGGTGGGTGGTTGCTGTCATGGTGCACGTATTGGAGTGTTGTGTTGGGTTTCGTGAATGGTTGGTAGCTGTTATTTCTCAGGTTGAAAGTGACGTCAAGGAAGTTGACGGTTTGCTTGTTGGCTTCAATCGTGATCCGTAGGCCGTTCTCTTTGAAAATTTGGCATATGCGCTTCTTGGTATTCTCGCTGCTCCTTGGCGAGGCGCGACACACTGCCAGTCCGTCATCACGGTAAATGCCAAGATTCAGATTGAGGCTAGCGAGCTGGGAGAGGAGGAAACTCCCAACGAGTTCACACGTTTCTGCTCCGTCAAAACTTCCCATAGTGACGTCAAATGTTGCATTGTTCTTTTTTTGCCATGGTGTACTGTTGTGGATGAGAATGGAGTTTTTTGCGTGGATGATGATGTTTCTTTCGTTGCCTGTGATTGAGTCGTAGCCTGAGGCGAAGTCTAGTGCTTGAGTCAGTAGGTCTTGCGTGATGGAAGGGTAAAATTCCTCGATATCAAAGGAGATAAAGTTGTGCTGTTGTTTGTCTTGGATGTTGTTGAACCATTTGATTACTGCTGCTGTATTTCTCCATTGGTTGAGTGGTGTTTTGTCCTTGAGTCAACACAAAAATCAAGGACAAAACACCACTCAACCAATGGAGAAATACAGCAGCAGTAATCAAATGGTTCAACAACATCCAAGACAAACAACAGCACAACTTTATCTCCTTTGATATCGAGGAATTTTACCCTTCCATCACGCAAGACCTACTGACTCAAGCACTAGACTTCGCCTCAGGCTACGACTCAATCACAGGCAACGAAAGAAACATCATCATCCACGCAAAAAACTCCATTCTCATCCACAACAGTACACCATGGCAAAAAAGAACAATGCAACATTTGACGTCACTATGGGAAGTTTTGACGGAGCAGAAACGTGTGAACTCGTTGGGAGTTTCCTCCTCTCCCAGCTCGCTAGCCTCAATCTGAATCTTGGCATTTACCGTGATGACGGACTGGCAGTGTGTCGCGCCTCGCCAAGGAGCAGCGAGAATACCAAGAAGCGCATATGCCAAATTTTCAAAGAGAACGGCCTACGGATCACGATTGAAGCCAACAAGCAAACCGTCAACTTCCTTGACGTCACTTTCAACCTGAGAAATAACAGCTACCAACCATTCACGAAACCCAACACAACACTCCAATACGTGCACCATGACAGCAACCACCCACCCACCACCACGAAAAGAATACCTACCGGAATCAATAAAAGGCTATCGATGCTGTCATCTAGCAAAGCTGAATTTGACCAAGCAACCCCCCCGTACCAAAAAGCCCTTGATGAAAGCGGATACAATTTCACCCTCACCTATGAACCCACGCCAGGAAACCAGCCAAAAAAGAACAGAAAACGGAACGACATCATCTGGTACAACCCCCCATACAGCAAAAACGTCTCAACAAACATTGGACACAAATTCCTCAATCTGATTGACAAACACTTTCCCAAAGACAACATCCTAAGAAAAGTATTCAACAAGAACAACATTAAATTGAGCTACAGCTGCATGAACAATATACGACAAATCATCTCAAACCACAACAAAACAATTGCAAATGAGCCGTCGGCCCTCAGACAGAGCGACTCCAAAACCAACAAAGGATGTAATTGTCGAAAGAAACCTGACTGCCCTCTCAACGGGGGGTGCTTACAAACATCAGTTGTCTACCAATCTAAGGTAATACGCAAGGACATTAACACATCCGACACATATGTAGGATTAACCGAGGGAGAATTCAAAACCAGATGGAACAATCACAAGGCTTCTTTCAGGAACAAAAACCTGCGAAATACCACAGAACTCAGCAAACACATTTGGGACCTCAAAGACAATAATGTTGAATATTCAATAACATGGCAAATTCTTGCATCCAGCACACCTTACAATAGTGGTAATAAAAGATGCAACCTATGCTTGAAAGAGAAACTGTTTATTATTTACCGTCCAGACCTGTCATCCCTCAACAAGCGCAGCGAAATTGTAACAACATGCCGCCATAGACGGAAACACCTCCTAGGTAACACATGAGCCAATCACCACGCCCCTAGGCCAGCCTGTACCCACCCACTCTGTGCCCTATATAAACCATGGTATGCGAATGCTCCCATTAAAATCTCCTGACGATTGAGGGTACCCCCCCTCATGAAACAGGCCTGTAGAGATGAAATAGTCTTGTGATTTTTTTCCCCACACATACATATATATATATATATATATATATATATATATATATATATATATATATATATATATATATATATATATATATAAGTGAAGTGCGGTCACTAGAGGCATGTGCATATATACATATATATACACATATATATATATATACATAAACATATATACACACACACACACACACACACATATATATATATATATATATATACTTGTGGATGGCTACCAAAAGCACCTTATTGCAGTGAAACTTGCCAAGGGACATGTAACCAAAGATTAATATTGCTGTATGTATACTTTTGACCCAGCAGATTTGGTCACATTTTCAGTAGACCCATAATAAATTCATAAAAGAACCAAACTTCATGAATGTTTTTTGTGACCAACAAGTATGTGCTCCAATCACTCTATCACAATAAAATAAGAGTTGTAGAAATGATTGGAAACTCAAGACAGCCATGACATTATGTTCTTTACAAGTGTATGTAAACTTTTGACCACGACTGTATGTACATACATACACTTATATAGTATATATAAACATTTTTTAGAATCAGAGTCACATTTCTGATCTTATAGCGCCAAATAAGTCAACTGTTCTTCTTTTTCCGTTTCAACATTTGACCAGAGATGACAGTTTCATAATACTTCCTCCACAGCTATTCATTAAAAAGAAAATAAATATATTTGCTAACAACAAGTGATTGTTTTTGACCCCACAGATGGCGCCATCGTGAAACACCAACAAAGTACGACTGCAGACATTTCATGAAAATGTTTTTTAGAACATTACTCCAAAGAAATACTGTGAAATATGCTATTTTTCAAACGTATTTGTTTCATGAATAAAATATGAGTGGTAATGATAAACTATGATGACACATACTGGTTGATGACAAGGTCGGGTGCGAAGCAGAGCACTCTCCCGTTGCATTGCTCATAGGACCTCCAGCCCAGGCTGAAGGACATGAGGAAGAGCCAGGAGCACTGCAGCAACGTCATCTGGTCGTCCAAGTGCAGGTTACGGAAGCCTGGACAGGACAAATAATGGCATTTATAGATGTTATTCATTCATATATACAGTAGTACAATTAACGCCTCTGGTCAAGTCACACTCAGGTTTTGTACATGTATTGTGGCTGTATGTTGTGTTGTGACCTAAAGTGGTTGTTTAGTGGCATAAAGTTGTTGTTTAGTGGCATAAAGTTGCTGTTTAGTGGCATAAAGTTGTTGTGTTGTGGCTTCATGTTGTTGTCTTGTGGCATAAATTTGTTGTGTCGTGGCTGTAAGTTGTGTTGGGGCTTGAGGTTGTTGTGTTGTGGTTTAACATTGGTGTGTTGTGGTTTAACATTGGTGTGTTGTGGTTTAAAGTTGTTGTGTTGTGGTTTAAAGTTGTTGTGCAGTGGCTTAAAGTTGTTGTGTTGTGGCATAATGTTGTGTTGTGGCTTAAAGTTGTAACGTTGTGGCTTAAAGTTGTTGTGCGGTGGCTTACAGTTGTTGTGTTGTAGCGTAATGTTGTGTTGTGGCTTAAAGTTGTTCTGCAGTGTCTTAAAGGTGTTGTGTTGTGGCCTAAAGTTGTTGTATGGTGGCTTAAAGTTGTTGTGTTATGGCGTAAAGTTGTTGTGTGGTGGCTTAATGTTGTCGTGTTGTGGCGTAATGTTGTGTGGTGGCGTAATGTTATGTGTTGTGGCTTAAAGTTCTTATGTTGTGGCGTAATGTTGTTGTGTTGTGGCGTAATGTTGTTGTGTTGTGGCTTAAAGTTGATGTGCAGTGGCTTAAAGTTGTTGTGTTGTGGAGTAATGTGTTGTGTGGTGGTGTAATGTTGTGTTGTGGCGTAATGTTGTTGTGTTGTGGCGTAATGTTGTGTGGTAGCTTAAAGTTGTTGTGTTATGGCGTAAAGTTTTTGTGTGGGGGCTTTACGTTGTGTTGTGGCTTAACGTTGTTGTGTGGTGGCTTAAAGTTGTTGTGTTGTAGCTTAAAGTTGTTGTGTGGTAGCTTAAAATTGTTGTGTGGTGGCATAATGTTGTTGTGTGGTGGCGTAATGTTGTTGTGTTGTGGCGTAATGTTATTGTGTTGTGGCGTAATAATGTGTTGTGGGATAATGTTGTTGTGTGGTGGCGTAATGTTGTTGTGTTGTGGCGTAATGTTGTTGTGTTGTGGCGTAATGTTGTGTTGTGTCGTAATGTTGCTGTGTGGTGGCTTAATGTTGTTGTGTTGTGGCGTAATGTTATTGTGATGTGGCGTAATGTTATTGTGTTGTGGCGTAATGTTGTTGTGTTGTGGCGTAATGTTGTGTTGTGGCGTAATGTTGTGTTGTAGTGTGATGTTTCGTTGTGGCGTAATGTTGTTGTGTTGTGGCGTAATGTTGTTGTGTTGTGGCGTAATGTTGTGTTGTGGCGTAATGTTGTGTTGTGGCGTAATGTTGTGTTGTAGTGTGATGTTTTGTTGTGGCGTAATGTTGTTGTGTTGTGGCGTAATGTTGTTGTGTTGTGGCGTAATGTTATTGTGTTGTGGCGTAATGTTGAGTTGTGGCGTAATGTTGTGTTGTGGCGTAATGTTGTTGTGTTGGGGCATAATGTTGTTGTGCTGTGGCGTAATGTTGTGGCGTAATGTTGTTGTGTTGTGGCGTAATGTTGTTGTGTTGTGGCGTAATGTTGTTGTGTTGTGGCGTTTGCAGTTGTTGTGCTCCTTGTTGGCCACTGTAGCGTCCAGATAGATGTCGGCACATCAAAGAGGTAAGACGTTGCGTTGGAGATACACATTTGTGTTGTAGATAAATATTAACATGTTAACTAGTACACTTTTGCAACTTGACATGTCGACACACATCGTGACTCATTTTGGACGAGTGGGTCAAAATGAGGATAAAAGGATGACTTTTTAACGGAGTGACAGGACACTTGACATGTTGTGGTGTGATGGCATCACATCACATCACGCATGAAAAGCTACTAGAAGTGGACTTTTGGCAAGAGAAGTGTTGGTGTGCAAATGAGTGATGGTGAGTTGGTAGTGTTACATAAGAGCTGGCCTCCACCATCACTGCTGGGACAATAAGCTCAAGGTCATGTGACCTTGTTGTGTCAAGAGACCATCAGGTCATGTGATGATTTCTGGCTGCACTTCCACCACGCCTCAGTGTGCTCACGCGTCGTCTTCTGGCATTTTCTCCTTCATGCGCATTCTGCCGGCCCGCCCCCGTGACTCATGTAGTGATTCTGACAACATCATGCGTCTCGGAGCTGTCACCTGCCGCCATTGTCTCTTCCCGTGGCGGCGCTACGCTTTTGACGCGTCTCAGCTGCAAAATGAATCAATAAAGAGCCTCCTCTTGGCCACTTCGTGTGTCTTCAGCGCTTCGCATGATGAGCGGACAGCCGCTACGTGAACGTCACGTACCTCATCAGAGACACTCATCCTGCCGGGGCGCCGTCTTATATCGCCCAAGCACCGATTGAAGCACGTTCTTACCGACACTTCGTCTCCGCAGGCGCCATAACATCAAGGATGATGATGATGATGAAGGCCTACAGCGCTTGCTAACTAGAGATCCACCAATACGGTTCTTTTAGGGCTGATTCCGATACCAATTATTAGTAGTCGAGGAGGCCGATAACTGATATTTGGAGCTAATATTTATTTGCAATAAAAGTTATTTCAACATGAATATATGTTACAATATATAAACGACAGTCAACAGCTGGACAGGCTTGACGTTGTTTTTTTTTAACATTACTTTTTGAGAGAACGTCAGACCAGTAGCGACATCTACATACATACACACACATACATACATACATACATACATACATACATACATATATATATATATATATATATATATATATATATATATACATATATATATATATATATATATACATATATATATATATATATATATATATACATGTATATATATATATACATACACACATATACATACATATATATATATATATATATATATATATATATATATACATACATATATATATACATACATACACATACATATATATATATACATACATACATATACACACATATATATATACACATATACATACATACACATATATATATACACATATACATATATATATACAGTGGGGCAAAAAAGTATTTAGTCAGCCACCAATTGTGCAAGTTCTCCCACTAAAAATGATGACAGAGGTCTGTAATTTTCATCATAGGTACACTTCAACTGTGAGAGACAGAATGTGAAAAAAAAATCCAGGAATTCACATTGTAGGATTTTTAAGGAATTTATTTGTAAATTATGGTGGAAAATAAGTATTTGGTCAATAACAAAAATTCAACTCAATACTTTGTAATATAACCTTTGTTGGCAATAACAGAGGTCAAACGATTACTATAGGTCTTTACCAGGTTTGCACACACAGTAGCTGGTATTTTGGCCCATTCCTCCATGCAGATCTTCTCGAGAGCAGTGATGTTTTGGGGCTGTCGCCGAGCAACACGGACTTTCAACTCCCTCCACAGATTTTCTATGGGGTTGAGGTCTGGAGACTGGCTAGGCCACTCCAGGACTTTCAAATGCTTCTTACGGAGCCACTCCTTCGTTGCTCGGGCGGTATGTTTGGGATCATTGTCATGCTGGAAGACCCAGCCACGTTTCATCTTCAAAGCTCTCACTGATGGAAGGAGGTTTTGGCTCAAAATCTCACGATACATGTCCCCATTCATTCTTTCCTTAACACGGATCAGTCGGCCTGTCCCCTTAGCAGAAAAACAGCCCCAAAGCATGATGTTTCCACCTCCATGCTTTACAGTAGGTATGGTGTTCTTGGGATGCAACTCAGTATTCTTCTTCCTCCAAACACGACGAGTTGAGTTTATACCAAAAAGTTCTATTTTGGTTTCATCTGACCACATGACATTCTCCCAATCCTCTGCTGTATCATCCATGTGCTCTCTGGCAAACTTCAGACGGGCCTGGACATGCACTGGCTCAAGCAGGGGGACACGTCTGGCACTGCAGGATTTGATTCCCTGTCGGCGTAGTGTGTTACTGATGGTAACCTTTGTTACTTTGGTCCCAGCTCTCTGCAGGTCATTCACCAGGTCCCCCCCGTGTGGTTCTGGGATTTTTGCTCACCGTTCTCATGATCATTTTGACCCCACGGGATGAGATCTTGCGTGGAGCCCCAGATCGAGGGAGATTATCAGCGGTCTTGTACGTCTTCCATTTTCTGATAATTGCTCCCACAGTTGATTTTTGTCACACCAAGCTGCTTGCCTATTGTAGATTCACTCTTCACAGTCTGGTGCAGGTCTACAATTATTTTCCTGGTGTCCTTCGACAGCTCTTTGGTCTTGGCCATAGTGGAGTTTGGAGTCTGACTGTTTGAGGCTGTGGACAGGTGTCTTTTATACAGATAACGAGTTCAAACAGGTGCCATTAATACAGGTAACGAGTGGAGGACAGAAGAGCTTCTTAAAGAAGAAGTTACAGGTCTGTGAGAGCCAGAGATCTTCCTTGTTTGAAGTGACCAAATACTTATTTTCCACCATAATTTACAAATCAATTCTTTAAAATTCCTACAATGTGAATTCCTGGATTTTTTTTTCACATTCTGTCTCTCACAGTTGAAGTGTACCTATGATGAAAATTACAGACCTCTGTCATCATTTTAAGTGGGAGAACTTGCACAATCGGTGGCTGACTAAATACTTTTTTGCCCCACTGTATATATATACACATATATATACACATATATACAGTATACACATACATATATATACATATACATATATACATACATACATATACATATACATATATATACACATATACATATGTATATATATATATACTGTATGTATATATACATATACATACATATATATGTATATATGTATGTATATATACATACATATACATACATGTATGTATATATATATGTATGTGTATATATATATATACATATACATACATATATGGGGCGGCATGGCGTAGTGGGTAGAGCAACCGTGCCAGAAACCTGAGGGTTGCAGGTTCGCTCCCCGCCTCTTACCATTTAAAAAAAAATCGCTGCCGTTGTGTCCTTGGGCGGGACACTTCACCCTTTGCCCCCGGTGCCACTCACACCGGTGAATTGAATGATGAATGAAAGGTGGTGGTCGGAGGGGTCGTTGGCGCAAATTGCAGCCACGCTTCCGTCAGTCTACCCCAGGGCAGCTGTGGCTATGAAAGTAGCTTACCACCACCAAGTGTGAATGATTGATGGGTTCTACATGTAAAGCGACTTTGGGTACTTAGAAAAGCGCTATATAAATCCCAGTTATTATTATTATTATTATATATATATACACAATACACATACACACACACACATATATATATATATATATATATATATATATATATATATATATATATATATATATATATATATATATATATACATATATATACATGTATATATATATATATATATATATATATATATATATATACAACGACCACAAGCACTTTAGTCAGGCATCAAATCAAAAGGAGAAGTGGCTTCTCATTACCTGGCAGCGACTTCGCCCACTTGACCGCCGAGATGACCTGCTGTCCGCCGAGCTTGTTGAGCGTGGACATGAGGCGCGTGGACGTGTCGGGGAGGGTGCCGTCGTAGCCAGAGTAGATGATCTCGGGCTCGATGGCCTTGAGCACCGACAACATGGAGGGCGCCAGCTGGGGCATGCAGGCAGGGATGACCACCACGGGCATGGCGGGGACGGGCTGAGGCAGGGCAAGGCAGCGGGAGTTCTTGTCATTATCCAGCTTCCTCAGCTTCTTGTTTTTCCTTGCTGCTGGGACAAAAAGAGGGAGGTTAGCTTCTTTCACACAGAGATCCTTCAAAATAAAAGATCTAACTTTTAGCCTCCTTTCATATTGAACAAAAGGACTCGAACATAAGACGACACTTCTTTTTTCAAAACAAATGTTGGACTATATAAAACTTTATAGTTTAGGATCAGTGAAATAATAATTGGTAGATTATGATAAAAATAAATGTGATATTTCTTATCTGATGGCCAGTTTCAGTAATATATATATATATATATATGTATGTATGTATGTATGTATGTATGTATGTATGAATGTATGTATGTATGTATGTATGTATATTTTTTTTAAAGACAAAGCTTTGTGTCATCGGCTGAAGTCAACATTTTGCTGCAACAGTCAGACATTCAGTCATTGTTGCAGCACGGGGATTTATGAGCATGTCATGCAATGCGGGGGGTGTGGCCGCGGTGTGGTGAGCGGCTGGATGTGAGGCTGAAGAGAGAGAGGCAGAGGCGTGCGGGCGTGTTCAGGGGTTAAAATGCGTGCTTGTTGGCGGGTCTGTTGGTGGGAGTGTCACTGATGTCATATTAATATTTATTATTATTCTAATATTTTCGCGATCGACCGGTAGGGTCTCAAAAATCAACTGGTCGATTGCGAACGACGGGTTGGCGAGGCCTGCCCAGATGGAGCCCGCGCACCACTAATGGTACGTGCACCACAGTTTGAGAATCCCTGCTGTATATCGTTCACCATGATATCAAAATGAGCGTCATAACCCCTTGCTAACAACACACTTTTTGCCAGCGGGTACTCCCTCTTTTGTGACACGGCTGCTCCTCCCAAGGTTAATTGTTCGTTGCCAGTTTGCGTGTACAGTAAATCTTAAACCTGAATCTTAAGACGACTGGTCTTAGTCAGATGTCTTTTCATGGGAAATGACATTCCAGTCTCTACGGCATATGGCAGACTGTCACAACCGTTTTATCGCAACAGGAAGGGAGTGTTTTTAACACCTTTGTCCTGCCATTATATGATGTCCCTACTATGTTACGCCTCTGCGGAAAATAGGTACGTCGACAAAATTCTGTGCCATTTAATTTTTTAAAATGGCTGCGTTTACAAGTGTTTTACAAGCATTCACTGTATAGCAAATTATAACAAAATATTTTTGTTTAGTTTCGTCATGCTTTTGACGTTGGCTACTTGGCTGTCAAGTTCCTTATGTTTTGATCAAGATCAAAAAGTCACAATTCCCTATTACTGTAATTAAAATTATTTTCTATATGTTGTTGAATTATTGTTCCCTATTTTGCCAAACTGTGTGGTATCAAAAAAGTTGCATTGTCGATAACATTGTATGAAAAGTTGTACAAACCCCGTTTCCATATGAGTTGGGAAATTGTGCTAGATGTAAATATAAACGGAAAACAATGATTTGCAAATCATTTTCAACCCATATTCAATTGAATATGCTACAAAGACAAGATATTTGATGTTCAAACTGATAAACATTTTTTTTTTGCAAATAATCATTAACTTTAGAATTTGATACCAGCAACACGTGACAAAGAAGTTGGGAAAGGTGGCAATAAATACTGATAAAGTTGAGGAATGCTCATCAAACACTTATTTGGAACATCCCACAGGTGAACAGGCAAATTGGGAACAGGTGGGTGCCATGATTGGGTATAAAAGTAGATTCCATGAAATGCTCAGTCATTCACAAACAAGGATGGAGCGAGGGTCACCACGTTGTCAACAAATGCGTGAGCAAATTGTTTAACAGTTTAAGAAAAAACTTTCTCAAGCAGCCATTGCAAGGAATTTAGGGATTTCACCATCTACGCTCCGTAATATCATCAAAGGGTTCAGAGAATCTGGAGAAATCACTGCACGTAAGCAGCTAAGCCCGTGACCTTCGATCCCTCAGGCTGTACTGCATCAACAAGCGACATCAGTGTGTAAAGGATATCACCACATGGGCTCAGGAACACTTCAGAAACCCACTGTCAGTAACTACAGTTGGTCGCTACATCTGTAAGTGCAAGTTAAAACTCTCCTATGCAAGGCGAAAACCGTTTATCAACAACACCCAGAAACGCCGTCGGCTTCGCTGGGCCTGAGCTCATCTAAGATGGACTGATACAAAGTGGAAAAGTGTTCTGTGGTCTGACGAATCCACATTTCAAATTGTTTTTGGAAACTGTGGACATCGTGTCCTCCGGACTAAATAGGAAAAGAACCATCCGGATTGTTATAGGCGCAAAGTGTAAAAGGCAGCATGTGTGATGGTATTGGGGTGTATTAGTGGCCAAGGCATGGGTAACTTACACATCTGTGAAGGCACCATTAATGCTGAAAGGTACATACAGGTTTTGGAGCAACATATGTTGCCATCCAAGCAACGTTACCATGAACACCCCTGCTTATTTCAGCAAGACAATGCCAAGCCACGTGTTACATCAACGTGGCTTCATAGTAAAAGAGTGCGGGTACTAGACTGGCCTGCCTGTAGTCCAGACCTGTCTCCCATTGAAAATGTGTGGCGCGTTATGAAGCCTAAAATACCACAACGGAGACCCCCGGACTGTTGAACGACTTAAGCTGTACATCAAGCAAGAACGGGAAATAATTCCACCTGAGAAGCTTAAAATGTGTCTCCTCAGTTCCCAAACGTTTACTGAGTGTTGTTAAAAGGAAAGGCCATGTAACACAGTGGTGAACATGCCCTTTCCCAACTACTTTGGCACGTGTTGCAGCCATGAAATTCTAAGTTAATTATTATTTGCAAAAAAAAAAATTAAGTTTATGAGTTTGAACATCAAATATGTTGTCTTCGTAGTGCATTCAATTGAATATGGGTTGAAAAGGATTTGCAAATCATTGTATTCCGTTTATATTTACATCTACACAATTTCCCAACTCATATGGAAACGGGGTTTGTAATTGGTAATCTCAAATGATTAGTTTTTTAATCAGATCAATCACACTTTTGATTTGGGATTTTTTTCCACAGGTTTTCTCGCTTGCATAATTTAAAATCACTTAAAAAAATAATATGTTATGGTCAGAATGTCATAGACCAGTGGTTCTCAAATGGGGGTACGCGTACCCCTGGGGGTACTTGAAGGTATGCCAAGGGGTATGTGAGATTTTTTCAAAATATTCTATAAATAGCAACAATTCAAAAATCCTTTATAAATATAAATAAAATCTTTTTTTCCAAATAGTTCAAGAAAAACCACTACAAATGAGCAATAGTTTGCACTGTTATACAATTTAATAAATCAGAAACTGATGACATAGTGCTGTATTTTACTTCGTTATCTCTTTTTTTTCAACCAAAAATGCTTTGCTCTGATTAGGGGGTACTTGAATTTAAAACAAATTCACAGGGGGTACATCACTGAAAAAAGGTTGAGAACCACTGTCATAGACAAACATTATTTAAATGTTTTACTTAAATGCACGTCATCTACTACCTTAACTGCCAAGCACAGTTAAACTTTTTAACTTTTAACTACAAATGATTGTCACACACACACTAGGTGTGGTGAAATTTTCCTCTGCATTTGACCCATCACCCTCACTCGCTTGGAGGTGAGGGGAGCAGTGAGCAGCAGCGGTGGCCGCGCCTGGGAATCATTTTTGGTGTTTTAACCCCCAATTCCAACCCTTGAAGGAGCAAGTGCCGTCAAAATAAACTGCAAAGTTATTATACCTACAGTATAAACATAATTAATGTGTTAATTTTAGGTGATCAATCGCATATATATATATACAGTATATATATTTTTTTGAAATAAATTAGCAATTGATTGATTGATTGATTGATTGACTGTAATGTATCGAAAAGACAAGACCAAAACCAAATTTCAACGGCATTTTACCAACCTGACGACTAGTTTAATTTTACAGGTCAAATACTGACATCATACGAACAAACAGGATTGTATGCGTCGGGTACTGTATATTAAAATGAAAAGCTGAGATTATTCACAGCTCTTCCATTTTACTACATTTTACAAAATGGATAAAAATAATTTTGTCCTTAAAAATTCCACAGACAATATCCCATAAAGACAATGTGATTTTTTTTTATTATTTTTTATTTTGCAAATATTAAAAAAAAAAAAAAAAAATCACATGTACGTAAGTAAGATTCTTTGCGCAATACTTTGTTGATGCACCTTTGGCAGAAATTACAACCTCAAGCCTTTTTGAATGCGATGCCACAAGCTTGGCACACCTATCTTTGGGCAGTTTAGGCCATTCCTCTTTGCAGCATCTCTCAAGCGCCATCAGGTTGGATGGGAAGCGTTGGTTTTCATCCAGGATGTCTCGGTACATTGCTAACAAACAGGAAGCAATGCAGCTCAGTGGTGATCTTTGTAAGTTAATGACAACACACCAGCTGCTGATGTCTTTATCTACACTGGACAGATGTGTTGTACTACACTGGACAGATGTGTTGTACCATTCCCTTGCTGGTCCATTGGGAAGTGTCGGAGATTACATATAATCAGTGCTGCGAGCGTCGGAGTGAAGGAAAGAACTCAGCCAAGGGATTTGAACGACAGCAGCTGTAATAAAACGCTTAGTTGCTGTAGAAACGCCAGACATGGAAATTCAAGGTGGAAGAGCGCATACAAGTGTCTTCATTGTAACACTGATATGTGCCCCCCTGGCCCCCACTAAGCCCCCACTTAACTGCCACTGCATTGTCGGGATGAAACGATATGAGCATTTTTTATCTCAGATAAACCTAAGTTATCACGGTTATCAATATTATCGTGGAATTGTTGAATGCGCTCAAAAAGTACACACTGAAATATTTTGACCAATATTTTTATTTAAATAACTAAAACAAATGTACAGACTGTTAGAAAAGTAGTTCTTGTGTTCTACTGATAGTGTTTTAGTGTTAGTATTTGATCTATTTTAATGACTAAGCTTTTATTGTAAAATATTGTTTTTTACTGTAGCACTTTAAGATATATTCAAACAAAAAGTGCGTAACAAATAACATCAATTATTATTATTGAACGCACCGTAAAAACCTCTCTGACCTACAAAAACACTGATCTACAGTTAAACTTTCAAACACTTTCAGAAAAAGAGGTATACAAGACAAGAACATTTCTGTTTCAGTAGGTCCATTTTGTTAAAAGATATTTCTCTCAAATATATTTTGATTTAATTGATGTTTAATATAGTATCCCCCCCAAAAAGGTACAATGTGATATACAGTAAAACTTTGTACAATTTCAACAGTATCAAAGGGAAATGCGTTTAGTTCATAGACAAGATGAGTAGTATTTCAAGTAGGGCTTTATAATAGTAGTATAATAATAGTGAAGGCATTCAGAGACATTATAATACTGATAATAAAAGTTTCTCTTGAGTACCTTTCATTTTTGCCATCATTATCAACTATTAACTTTTTTCAGAAATGTTATCATGATACTGTTTTATTGTCAAGATGTTTTATTGTTGTCTATTGAGCTTGCATTCTCTTTAATTATAGCTTCAAACACATGATTACTTGTATTTTTCGGACTATAAAGCACACTTAAAATACTTGCATTTTCTCAAAAATCGAAAGTGCGTCTAATGTACGGATTAATTCTGGTTGTGCTTACGACCTCGAAGCAATTTTATTTGGCATAAGGTGTAATGTGTGAGCAGTAGATGGCAGTCACACATAAGAGATACATGGGGATTGCAAGTCGACGCCTGTTTTAATAACCGACGCTGGCAAAGCAAACCAAAACTTTGATGTTTCACTTAGAATATAGAACAAAAATGTTTTAATACGACTTTGGTAAGCTACGAAGCTGCATCTTTTTATGGAGGGTTAATATATTGCACACACTCGAAGCTTAAATATTCACAGTGGAAGGCACATTGCTATGAATCATAAAAGGTAAAAGTAAGGCACTTTTTACTTTAGATGAGGCTGAACATTTGTGCAGTGACTTGTGAGCCTTAAAGCAACCAACCTAACTGAACTCCAGAAATCAAATGAACTTTGGCACCATATTGTCATTCATTGAGACGCTCGAGTAAGAACGGCTTGCAGAGGAAAGGCTTGCATCTGCGAATCGGTATCCATCGTTCACTCATAAGAGCCATTCAGAAGACTAGACTCGATTGCTGAGAGAATCCCGGATTTACATACTTGTAAAAGCGGCAATTTTGTCTCTTTTTTTTATATAGGGCAGAGAATTAAGACGACCCAGCAATTTCCTGCCTCTGTCACTGCTCTGATGCTACCGAGTTAGGCGGGATGTCGACCGTATGTCAGGGAGTGTGAAGTTTAGCACCCAGGACTCACTTTTCCCACCCTGTTGTGTTGAAAGCAATCGTCACTCACTAACTAGTATAACTTTTTTTTTTTTTTAAAGTCTGAAAAAACATGTGGTACTAAGCCCCTGACTACACTAGGACCCCCATCTCTTTTTTATAAATAGTTATCTTGACAGGTACGAACACAGTCATAGACAAAGTACACACCAAAACTATAAAAGACGAAAGATCATGCGCATAAGTTTGTGGTCTGCTGCTGCACACCTAAACAACACAAGAGGAGGAAGACAGTTAACGCTCGTACTGAATAAGTAGTGGTTTGCTTGTCCACATGACTTTCCCATCTTGTAACGTGTTCCTAAAAACATTGTTGTTAGGCACCCAGAAACCAAACTACTTTTACGGTTCCAACCTAAAAACGATCCTCATAGTACAGGGCACACGTGTCAAACTCTGGCCTACCACATCATTTCATGTGGCATGCGAAAGACTGGAAATACATTGTGTCAGTAAACCACTTCATCTTTCTTACTAAATGTATCAGTTTTTCAATTTAAACATCCATCCATCCATTTTCTACCATTTTTCCCTCTCGGAGTGGCGAGGGTGCTGGAGCCTATCCCAGCTGCAATGGGCCGGAAGGCGGGGGGACACACTAGACAAGTCGGCACCTCATCGCATGGCAAACACATTGTCTTTTAAAATTAAATATCATCTGATCATCCAAAAAACAACATATTTCTTGTTAGAATAAAAATTAACACTTCTACAGCTGATGTCTCCCCCAACTTATACTGTAATTGTAAAGCAAGTTATTCATCAATTTGTACATAAAAAAGTAGTAATACAATGCTTAGGTTTTGTATAACAACATCATGAGGTGATTATACATTATAATTCATATATATTTTTACTGCGATGTGACCCTCAATTATAACAAGTTTGACACCCTTGATATAGAGCAGGGGTGTCAAACGTACCAGGCCCGTGAACAGGTTTTATCCGGCCCGCGGGATGGGTTTGTTAAGTATAAAAATTAACCTGAAATTTTTGAATGAAAGAAACAGCTGTTTTAAATGTGTCCACTGGATGTCGCAATAGCAATTATTTGTATCTTTGTAGATGATGCTACATATGTACAAAATAAACCCAATGATGTTTTAGTACATCAGTCGAGGAAAATGATCAAATTACATAAATAACATCCAGTAATCTGATTTTGATATGTTTTTATCTTGATAGATTGAAAATTAACACCAATGAGTTGACTGATGAACATTATCACATAATTTTTTTCAGAAAATATAAATAACGACAAATAAATTATTTACCGCAACATGTAAGTGTAAAAAAAAAAAAACCCAACAACATTATGATTTGTACAGAATGTGCTTGTTCTAATTTTAAACAAAGAAAACAATCTGAAGTTGTCTTTATCTTTAAGTCATCGTGCCGTGATTTTGTCAGTCCGGCCAACTTGAGAGTAGATTTTTCTCCCATGTAGCTCCCGATCTAAAATAGGTTTGACACCCGTGGTATAGAGCCTTATAGTCGGGGACTAGAGAGCTTATACCACTAGCTAGCGCCAAACAACTTTTCTTTTTGAGCTTTTCTTCCTGTCACTTACGTGAAGAGATGAGGCCATGACACAGAGATACAAACGATGATGATTTTAATCTACATTTAAAACACTTTCTTGTGGTCTAGAGCAGTGGTTCTGAAACTTTTTTCTTCAAGTACCACTCCAGAAAAAACTTGACTCAACAAATGACCACCATAATGACCAATATTAAAATATAGTAGCAAAGTAAGCCTAAGAATTCACTAAAAACAAGGCAGAGGTTTTATTTAACAAGTATATTTCATATTTTGGTCACTGTAACATTGCATACAGTTTAAACAATAACACTGTGTTTGGATATACAAAACACTGTACTTTAATCAAGTGATTATTTGGCGTACCACTAGATGGAGCCCACGTACCACTAGTGGTACACATACTACAGTTTGAGAATCAATGGTCTGTCACAACATAGCCAGACTGCTAAACAGTGAGTTAATTCATTCAAGACGACTTGGGTTCGGTTTTGGTTGTTTTTAACAAAAGGCATTGAGTTCTTAAAAGTTTAGAAAAAGGCTTGTTGTGACATGCTTTGGAAACTTTCTGGCCGTGAACAAGTTATTTCTACTAAGCTACTAGCTAGCTGGCTTTGTATTTAAAGTCCAACACCAACTGGGGTGTTAATTTCCAACTTCTTTGTTGTACGTTTGTTTTTGCACCATTAGCTTTGGCGGGCGTAAGAATTCCCCACGGTCCGCTAATGATTTAAAGAGGCTTACCCTCCAAATTCATTCCAGCTTGAAGGCATTTGCGGAAGCGGCATGCCGGACAGTTCTTTCTGCGGATCTTATCGATGATGCAGTCGTTCCTCCCTGCACACAGGTAGTTGTGCTGCCCTGGGGTAAAAACACACAAAATGGAATAGAAAGTGGTTTTAGTTGACATTGCTCACTACACAAGCCACCTGTCTTGGATAGCACTACAAGTCTGTACATGATTGGTAACATTCAGACACGCACATTCCAATTCTGACCCTTTACGTTTGAAGCCCTTCCACCTCACTTGAACAGGATTTAAACGTTAAAGCAGTAGGCTAGAAAAGAGGTTTTACAATTGAAAGGTCCATATCACCACTCTTCATACACTTAAGAAAAACCCGAATAATCTCGACATGAGCAAGCACATCGACAACAAAGATAAGAAAAAACCCCACATTTTAATACATTTGAATAAAACTGAAAACAGAGCCGAGACACAATTGGGTCGAGATAAAGATACAGACAGTTGAGACTGGAAAGAGAGAGAGAGAGAGAGAGAGAGAGAGAGAGAGAGAGAGAGAGAGAGAGAGAGAGAGAGAGAGAGAGAGAGAGAGAGAGAGAGAGAGAGAGAGAACAAAGTAGAAATTTTGATTTGTTTGTAAGGCAATAACTCTATTAATAAAAGTAGTAATCTGATGCTCGGTAACATACAGCAAAAACTAATCTACATTAAGTGTGTTTATTTATTCATATGAATATGACAGAATTGTGACCAATGTGTAAATATATCATATCACGGTTATTGTGACCATGAGCAAAAAGTCCTAAATTATATAAAAGCTGAAATCTTTTAACCAAGTTAAACAAATAGTTGAACTAGATAAACCGGCACAACACATTTTCCTTGGCAGAAGAATTAGTACATTTATTTCTGGCTTTTTAAGAATGTTGCCTATCGTTTACAATCCTTACGAGGGACAAGAAAACAATAGTTTGAGATTTTTTTGCATTCTAATTTGTAATATTCCACTCGTTCCAGGTGGTTAGCAATGTAGCTCATGGGAGCAATTCATTCTGCCTCTAAATCACTTTAAAAATGCATCCAAAAACCACCAACAATACTTCATTTACATTCCGTAACCTGTATAATAACCAAGCTGTAGTGACATTGTTATTATAAGAGCGAACACTCAGGAACTATTTTTCTAGCGATGGCATGCTACGTCATTAGCCGTAAGATAGCTTCTGCGTCAGCAGCTGAATGGCTTTTGAGTTTGTAATACACAACACAATGCGATAGGAAGCCAATCTGTACTAACTGCAAAACATGAACAATCATATAACAGTATCTTTAAAGTATTAGCCCACATTTCATGTTTAGCTCGACAGTGTATGTACTGTAGTTGTACAATCATGATGATGATGATCGATACTATAGTGACTCACTCGCTGATTTTGGGTAAGCACGCCATTTATGTCAGCAAAGCTTGGCTCCAAATTCCACATTTGCAGCGTCAAGTCACGCCGGTCCTAACTCCCTCTGCTTCCGTCTGCTCCAACGTTTTACACTCGATTCGTGTTGCTTTTATAAACAGTAGTTCATCATTCATATATTCAGGTTCAAAAAAAGATAAGGTTGGGAATCCAGGAAATGAGCAGCATCACCGGTTTGTGAGGCAATTATCAACCACAGTTTTACTATAATTTCAATCTTAAACGGGAGAGCCTTTTCAGTGGCAGGGCCCAGACCAGGGGCCGGGAACCTTTTTGGCTGAGAGAGCCATGAAAGCCAAATATTGTAAAATGTATTTCCGTGAGAGCCATATAATATTTTGGTAACACTTTAATATGGGGATCATATTCACCATTATTAGTTGCTTATTAACATGCAAATTAGTAACATATTGGGTCTTAATTAGTCATTATTAAGTACTTATTAATGCCTTATTCTGCATGGCCTTATTATACAACCAGGAAGCCATTAACTAAGAGTCTTCCCTCAATAACCTCAGAATTATTGCTTATAGGGGGGGGGGGGGGGGGGGGGGGGGGGTTACCCACATATGTGGTCCTCTCCAAGGTTTCTCATAGTCATTCACATCGACGTCCCACTGGGGTGAGTTTTTCCTTGCCCTTATGTGGGCTCTGTACCGAGGATGTCGTTGTGGCTTGTGCAGCCCTTTGAGACACTTGTGATTTAGGGCTATATAAATAAACATTGATTGATTGATTGATTGATTGATAGTAACCCTAACCCTAACCCTTATATGTTCCCCTGGTGTCCAAATAACTCTAAATTAAGTCTTTGTTACTGAGAATATGTTCCCCATACTAAAGTGTTACCAATATTTTTTAACACTGAACACAACTAAATAAGTGCATTTTTAAGAAAGACTAACATTTTTAGAGTATAATAAGTCTGTTATTCTTTTTAATAACATTGTTATTCTGAAGCTAACCAAAAATAAATAAAATATTAATGCGACTTCCTGAACAGGTGCGATAGAACACGGATGGATGGATTAAAATGCATGAGAATATTCTTAATTTTGAACGTTATTTTTAACACTGTCATTACCAGCGGAATCATTCGTTACTTATCGTGTTAAGCAATGTCCGCTAAGATTTATCTGAGAGCCAGATGCAGTCATCAAAAGAGCCACACCTGGCTCTAGAGCCATAGGTTCCCTACCCCTGGCCCAGACTATGGAACAACCTTCCATTATCTATTGGGTCCTCCCAGTCTCTGATCCAATTTAAATCTAGGCTAAAAACATATTTTTACTCCCTGGCATGCAAATCCAGTTAGACAGGAAATCTTGGTTGTTTTTATTTCTTGTTTTAACCTTTTTTATTTTTTTATTACATTTTAGTATTTTAGGCAATATATTATGCACTTCTTTGAAGGTATATTTTACTACTGTATTTTATTCATCCTTCCGTGTTACGACGTAAATGTGACACTATGTGCCCCTTTTCTTATGTCTGGCCAACTGGGGGTGTTTTTTTAAATGTGCTATATAAATATATAACGGTAGCGAGTTTTACCACAATATATTATTTTTAATACTGGTAGTTGCTACATCCATAAAACAATAAATACACTACAGTGGTGAGTCATCTTCAGAGTATTTCGGGATACAAGCTGTCTCTCGGCTCGAGAGACAGTTGGAAGTTACGAGCATACATTTGTGTGAGCAAGTTCAAAATAGAGCGCCGAGAAGAAGTAGCGGAGGACACCCACGGAATCAAAAAAACAAACAACTGTGTAGCGACTTGGTGAGGCGAAAGAAGCAATGGTGAACATTTATTCACGAAAATATGGAGAAAACTGCCTATGGTGTGCCTAGCGTGATTCAGGTCTCCCGACTCAACAAACTGGACAGTCAAGCATTACCTTTGTTTGGGGGAAACACACACATATCACCTGCTCCGGTCTGTCCCTCAAAGACGTCCATGTGCAACATAAACTACAATAACCATTCCTTTTGTTACTGATGGGAACAGCAAGTTACTCCTCTCCCCAAAGTAAATGTTCTCCAATAATATTGCAGTATTTATGTCACATGTTACATGGGGTGAGCATGGATTAAATTGGTTTAAAGTCCTTTCAATGAGCAACGCTGATTTGAGATACTGTATGAGCTCAGTTATAGAACCAATTAAGCCAATAGGTTAATGTATCATACTTTACTTTAAAATTGCAACAATTTGACTTAAAACACCTAAAACAAGTGAATTTGTGTTTTCATGTTCTGTTCGTGGATGTTTTTGGTTTAAAACTAGTCTGAAAGCCAACATTCATCCTGTGACGAGATATACATAATATATACAAGGTTTACCCTACATGATATAATTGACCGTGGTGCACCGCCACGGCAACATAAATGCCACCACACCTTAAAAACGAGGGTTTTTACGTGAAACAAATTTGACTTAAAACACCTAAAACAAGTGAATTTGTGTTTTCATGTTCTGTTCGTGGATTTTTTGGTTTAAAACTAGTCTGAAAGCCAACATTCATCCTGTGACGAGATATACATAATATATACAAGGTTTACCCTATATGATATAATTGACCGTGGTGCGCCGCCACGGCAACATAAATGCCACCACACCTTAAAAACGAGGGTTTTTACGTGAAACAAATAAAGTAATATTATATATTATAGCCTCCAAAAGAAGTCACAAAAAGTCTGACAGTCTTTAACGTTTAGTACTTCCGTCTTCGTGCAGACACACAACACTTACTAATTCTCTGCCAATCCCCTTTCAATTCACATCAATCACACATTAACAAACATTTATCACCAGCATAAATGTTTGTACTAATACAGTATGAATGGCTATATATAGCCTATTATTTGCAAATTACTGACTAGTGACGCACTAAAAATTCTGGCTGCCGAAAAAAAGACTTTGATCACCAAAACAACACTGCTGAAACACGATGTGACGACGTAGGCAAGATGCACGGGATGGTCTGCAGCGGAGGTAGCATGTCTGCAATGTGGATGTACAGTCTTCAGTAACATCAGAAAAAGACGCTAGAATTGCTGACAGTCATTTTTAGTCAGTAAAAGTCTCTAGACACTTGAACAATTCTCAACAAAGTACAATGAACAGCAACAGTTGAAACTTAGAGCAACAATATGCAATTTAAAAAATATAAATGTTAATACTAAGAATAACAGATTTGTTTTAGCTTTTTTAAAGACGATATATGCATCACAACAGATTATTCAAATTATATGATGTCATCATGACCACGCTCCCTTGACACACCCCAGCGCTACAAAGGTACAGTATATTGGCAATCTGGGGGAAAACCCTGAAATAGCTACAAATGTATTTTAAGAAGCCAGAAAATCCTAACTCTATGCATAAAATTGGCAAAACGTTTGTTTCTTCCTGAGACCCAAAAATTACATTGAATTGTCGCTAAAAACTGACATTACATTAAAGATGTTTGGAAAAGGGCTGATTGAAAGTAGGAATGGGATACATTGACATAAAATTGTTTTGATTGTTTAGAAAAAATTACGATAAATTATATATATATATATATATATATATATATATATATATATATATATATATATATATATATATTTATTTATTTTTTACTATTTTGAAACAGATTTGAGATTTCTGAGAATGTGCTGAACTCCTGTTTCTATCCATGTATTATAAAAACAATGTCCATAACAGACATCATGTTGGTCACCTTGTAGGTAGCGAACTATTTGAGGCTATGTCTTTAAGCCGGATAACCCCTTAAAGGAATAATTATTTAGCCTAAGCCCCGTTTCAGCCACACTAACCCAGCGTTTAAGGTTCCCTTCCTCGGACACATTTTTACACTGGTAAGTGCGCCGTGTATTTCTTGAATCTCCAGCTCTTAGCTTTGTATGGATCGTTTACAAACTGAGTTCGTAGAGGAAGTGGCGCCAAAAAACCGTGCCCCACACCGAAAGTGACGTCAGAAAGACTGCGCCACAGCCAGCTTCATAATAAAGAGGTTTCATAACTCAGAGCTAACCCCTGGAAATATGGAGGCGAGTCATCCAGACATGCCCGTGTTTCTCCTTCCGTCTGTACAGACGCTTGTGGAAATCATACATGAATACCTTAAGAGAAAGCTATTGCAGCTATTTTGGATACAACACTTCTCAGACGAATGGACAATGAAGGTGAAGGCAAAAGAGTAAGGAGTGTCCTGTCCAGATATCTAGATCCCGAGATTGATTGTTGTAAAATGGTCTTTGTCACATTGTGTACTTTCGTGTCCAATAAAGATTTGATTAATTTATGATGGCACACTACAATAGGGCCCCACAGCACACTGGTTTCCAGTTAATTGAAATACCACAACACTAGATATTGTTTAGATAAGTTACATTTAAAAACTTGCACACAAAGCAACACTGGAGGTGACTATGACGCGCACATTTTCCGTGCATGCATATTAGGTCATGTTACGCCGGCTGACGGAGGGGTGGGGGGTCTTAAATGACCACTGTGTGTGTGTGGACAAGGATACGTGTACATAAACGGGGCCTGAGACTGATTCAACAGTGCCTCTGCAGTTTGCAGCAAGTAGTGCACTTTATTTGATTGCAATTGCTTAAACAACAATCAATCTCACACACAATTCCTAAAAATTATTTGCCCAACCCACATTTTGCTTTGCTTCATTTTTCAGCTGTACTGTCTATTTTTAAATGTCATAAAAGGCACTTTGTCTCTTTTTCTTTTTTTTCAAATCCTCTTGAATGAAAGTGGGAGCAAAGGTTGTGGTTAATATGATATTATCTAACCTACTTGTCTGAAATAATGCACACATAAGTAGATGTGCCTGCGGCCTCCTTTACAGCTCTTAAATTACCTTAGATGGATGTGTCATACATGTTTATATACAGTATGAGGATTAGCATGTAAAATATACTTAGGGACAGCGAGCAGGGTTGACGCTATAATAGAAGTGCACATACTGTGCTTTATTGTCAATTCCAATGTAACTGCACATGCCCTCCTCGTGTAAGCGTCACATGAGTCTCATCTGCGTTGATGTCAGACAGAAACACATGATTAATAAAGTCCTCCCGAGCATGCTACACTGAGCTCTGTGGACAGTTTAAACGTAGGCAGTCATTAAATGGCGTCTTGGTAAATTTACCGGATGAGTCACAAGCTCGACAAATGGCTTTCATATCTTTTGGTGTGATTGCAGAACAATGTGACAAGCAAATGTGCTCACTTCATTTTAGACTTTTTAATAATCTCCATTAATTTATCTATTAGGTTGGGAGCAATGGCCCTTTTTTGTTCCTAACTGTTATTTTCTATTTTTATATATCTCTCGGTTATTCAAGACTCAAACGGCAAACTAGAAAAGATTAGGGCTGATTCCAATACCAATCACATGTATTAACTGTAAATGTTTCAATGCATTTATGGTGAACACCATTGACAGTTTAATATTATCAACATGATATTTAAACTAGAAGGGCAAAAGAGTGCAATATTTTACAAAAGACTAAAATAAAAGTGGCACCATTCCAGTCTAGGGGAGTAGAGTCAAAGAACACACACGTTTGCAGTATTTCCCATTTAGATAACTAGCTTGCTATTTTTTGTATTTTATCTTGTTTCGGAGTTCTTAAAAAACATTTTTGCTATGATATGTGTTTCGTAAATCGCCAACTTGGCGAGTTTTAAATAAAATAAATCAAATGTCAGCAAAACCTAAAAGAGTTTAGCTTTTACCAAAAGCAGCAATTATAACTGAAGCTCTCAGCACACACAAAACATTGAGATCTATAGTTAAAAACATGCGTACCAAGTTGGACACCTCTATGCTTTTCCAAGTTTTCATCTGTTTTGTCGTATAGAATGATGTTTGGAGCAACAGATAGTTGGACATGTCTGGGAACGCGGCCAACGGATAATCCTTGAGATCACTCGAACAAATCTTTTTTTTTGATTACGTGTAGGGATAGATTCTAAGGGTGTGCATCTCTATCTTAAATGGCGATCCGATATGAATCTCGATACATGGGTTACGATATGGGTTACGATATGATTCACTAACAATCTCAGGGCATTCAATCGATTGCAAGTGGACTGTTTGGTTTGTCTTAGAAGACGTTTCGCCTCTCATCCGAGTAGGCTTCATCAGACTTCATAGACTTAGATTGGTCAAATCTAGTCTTAGACCTAGATTGGTCAGATCTAGTCGAGTGACTGGTGCCAAAACCCCAACTTTTTATACTCTAAAACCAGGAGGGTGTGCCTGGGCAAGGATAGTCTAAGACAGGGGTCGGCAACCTTTACCACTCAAAGAGCCACTTTGACCAGTTTCACAAATTAAAGAATACAATGGGAGCCACAAAAATCTTTTGAAATAAAAAATGAAATAACACTGCATACAAAGTTGTTTTTTTGCTTTGTGCTATGTATAAACCAAGGGTCTCAGACACGCAGCCCACACCTTATATGAAAATTGAATGTTAGTGCGGCCCGCGAGTTTTACATGAATGGCGCTTAACAGCGTCATACTTGTCAAGCCTCACGATTTTTCCGGCAGACTATGAATTTCAGGGCAACTGTTCTCTCGAACGTGCCGTGATGGTACAGCATTTAATGCCCACTACAACCAGCGTGCCGGCCCAGCCACACGTTGTATGGGGCTTCTGCTTGGTCACGTAAGTGACAGCAAGGCATACTTGGTCAACAACCACACAGGTTACACTGACGGTGGCGGTATAAAAAACTTTAACACTCTTATTAATAATGCGCCACACTGTGAACCCACACCAAACAAGAATGACAAACACATTTCGGGAGAACATCTGCACCGTAACACAACATAAACACAACAGAACAAATACCCAGAATCCCATGCAGCCCTAACTCTTCCGAGCTACATTATACACCCCCGCTACCAAACCACGCCCACCTCAGACGCACGGAGGGGGGGCGGTTGGTTGATGTGTGGGGGAGCAGGGTTGGGGTGGGGGCGGGGTTTGGTGGTAGCAGGGGTGTATAATGTAGCCTGGAAGAGTCAGGGCTGCATGGGATTCTGGGTATTTGTTCTGTTGTGTTTATGTTGTGTTAAGGTGTAGATGTTCTCCCGAAATGTGTTTGTCATTCTTGTTTGGTTTTGGTTCAAAGTGTGGCGCATTATTAGTAAGAGTCTTAAAGTTGTTTTATATGGCCACCGTCAGTGTAACCTGTGTGGCTGTTGACCAAGTATGCCTTGCTGTCACTTGTGTGTGCAAGTAGAAGATGCATACAACAAAAGGCTGGGCTCGCATGCTGTTTGTACAGATTGTAGAGAGCGCTAAATGCTGTACCATCATGGCACGCCCTTATTATTATTATGGTCAGGGTGAAAATCGGAGAATATCAATCCCGGGAGTTTTCTGCAAGAGGCACCGAAATCCCAGGAAAATCGGGAGGGTCGGAAAGTATGCAGCTGAGCCGCATCAGAGTGATCAAAGAGCCGCATGCAGCTCCGGAGCCGCGGGTTGCCGACCCCTGGTCTAAGAGAACTGATGAAACTTATTTTGATGAGACACAAAACGTCTTCTAAGAGAAACCGAACAGTTCAGATGTGGTCAATTGAATGCCCTGAGATTAGAATGACCTGGATGAATGAGAACATCCATAGACATTCAACTTTTTAAAACATTACAATTTGATGTTATTCGATGCGATACAATTCGATGCATATGGAAGCTTTGCATGGTGAATAGAAAATTAAATGTATCATGTCAGAACAATGTCATATGTTTATTTTTAAAATAGAAACGTACAAAACAGGCGGTTCCTGTATTATTTATTAGCAACTTGTAGAACCATCAACTTCAAGGCATTGCAATCCATAAACTTAAAGAAAAGATGTGTGAGTAAAAAAAAACGCAAATTATGATTAGAACTGTAAATTATTTGTCTTCTGTCGATTCTTAGTTTAGTTGTATTTTTATTTGTTCTACGTCGATAAATGTTAGGGTATCAACTTGATCAAAAGACTGTTGTGATGTTCACAAACGAACCGAATCTATTGACTGACTCATTGACATGAATGATAGGTTTGTCTTTATTTGAAGCGTGACAAAACATTTACATCTCAACCTAGGCAGAAAACAGCGGCAGCTTTGCACAGAGTGGGTGTGGATCTCCTCTCTGCTCTGACGACAATGGAATGGACTTTATTGTAATTGCGCTTAAAAGTACAACAAAATGTGTTTTCAGTACAAGATGTCTAAGAGCAGACATTCAGTAGACAGGTGACCGACCCCCTGTGAGGAAAGGCTCTGAGTAGCACCACTTGTGCGTTAAGGACATTACAATGTTACCCGCTTTCATCACTCCAAATATCCCAAAAAGTTGCTAGATTTGTCACTAGTCACCTTTGAGAAAGAAAGTCACGAAGATGAGCTGGAAAGATTCTAGATTCAGCGAGAAAGTCGCCAAGTTGACACCACTGTGCAGACGTGTGTGTGAAAAATAAAGACGGTTGCCTCTGATTGGTTTACACTGTGTGGTGCCTTCTTTGGTTGGCTAGATTTAGGCAAAATAATTTATGGATTGGTCTGTATTTGGTTCTTTCGGTAAGTCAATCATAATTACTGTCTGCCATGTTGCTCTGTCGTTGTCAGTTGTAAACGACAACGGTACTCTTCTATTCAGCATCACAGAAGTCTCGCAAGATCCAGGGGCTAGCCAAACAATGTACTCATACCTCTAAAGTTAAAATCGATTATCAGTTTGTACTGTGTAATTTCTACAGCCCTAATAGATCCCGTTGTATAGTTAAGTCGTGTCCTGGGCATGACGTTAAAGTGCATCCGGCAGTGGAGGCTCCTCTATGGGGTCTTGGGGCACTACCTTTGCCAGGTGGCCCTTGGCAAAGGCCTGGTACCTGACTGCCCCCCAGCCTGGGATATGGTGAAGACCTCAACGGCGAAGCAGGCGGAAGAAGGTAGATGTAAGAACTACCACAACGGCTGCGATGCCGGAAGAAGGCACCCCCACATCCATGTGGGCCCAGTAATGGGGAAATAACAACCCAAGACCTCAATGGTGGAACAGGCGGAGGATGATTGCTAACCCTATGGAGCGTCACAACGGCTGGGATGGCGGATGAAGGCTGCAGCAGAAAAGGGTCCCCAGTCGTCTTGGACTCCATGCCACTGGACCCTGACCCGGATCTGTCAAGGATCGTGTGGTGACTGTCTGTGCACCAGTCTCCCCACCTTTAACAAAGTCACGCACAGGCATCCTCCATAAAAGGATACCCCCCTACCAGGAGGATCGTCATACTCTCTTCGAGTGACCGCCGATGATGAGTTAAGATTTTTTTTGTTCATATCCACTTTTAGTGCTAAGATCTAGGCACCTTTGCTTACTCACATAGGTCGCACTCTGTTAGCTGCACTATCCATATTGGATTGGTGGCCCACCACTTTCTTTTACTACCGTTCAAAAGTCTGAATATAGAGGTAATTATTATTAGCCTAGAGGAGCAGCTACACATAATTATGTGTATGGAGACACATAATTATCTGCTAGCGGCTTGTCAGCGGGGGGACTAAAAATCAACAAAGCATTAGCCAGAAAGAATCGAAGTTTGAGATCAGCATGAAAAGGCAAATAATCAGCAACGGCAATCACATGCATTTTCACGAGAATCCAGTTAAGAGGCGTCTGCTGCACTCCATTGTGCCTAGATTGCTTTACGAAAACAATATTAAAAAAATAATTCCACACAAGAATTTAGCAGGAAGTCTTCTGGAAAGTTAGGCCCATTCAGCTCTACCCCCCTATTGATGCTGATCCACCGGGAAAAAGCAGGTACTACTTGTGACATATGTACCAAACAGGTGACCAAAACAAACTGACATTTAGGGATGAAAGGCTTCAGTAGACATGATAAAAATACACAAGCACATTAACTTTGGTTTGAATAATTGATGCTGTAGTTTTATACTCCGCTGTCTCCACTTTGCTACAAGAGCCCTAAGTCTCCTCTCTGGTTGCTTACTGGCCGTGCATTAGTTTTGGCTGGATTGCTCGAAGAAAAAAAAACACAGGGCGTATATTTAGATGCTGCACTACTACACTACAGTAGTTTCCACTTGGCTGCATCTGCTCTTTGTCTCTTCTTGGATGCAAACTACCGCTGGTTGAGCATTGAAAATCTAAAGATACAATATATGTCTGAAAATGGCTAAAATAAACAAATCCCATTCTAACTTTAGCTTAGCCTGTTGATGCAGTTGTATTCCAGTCTCCCCTTTGCTGCACTTACTGTCCAGCATTTGTGGACACTAGCGCTGCAGCTATCCATTATTTTAGTAATTAAGTAATCTGTACATTATTTTGTTCGATTAATCGAGTCATCGGATAAAACACACTTTATAGCCTTGATGCGTATTTTAGGGAAAGTAGTTGAAATAAACACGTTTTCTGCTTGCCATAACTTTCATTCTGTTTTTCTAATAAATGCACATCATCAACATTGGAAATGCACTTGTGCAATAATAGAACACCAAAAATGTAAATCCTGCACTGTTCGTTGTCACACAGATCACCGCACCCACTCACCACCGCTGTCATGTGTGCTCTATTGCAGTGTTCATTCTGACAGCAACATTTAATTTAGTTTTAGTCATATTCTTTTAACAAAAATGTATTTTAGTTTTAGTCTAATTTTAATCATCTAAATTGATGTAGTTTTAGTCAATGAAATGACATCAAATTACATTAAAACACAAACCATATCAAACCCAGATTCTGACTTACAAGGGTCTTAACTTCAAAACAGCATTGAAAAAGCATTCCCAGGCGGCTTCAACTTTTACCTAGCACTCCCCACCCCCAACTCTCCAACCCTCTCCAAACCCATGCCACAAGGCATTCACACAGATCTTGTTCTACACCAAAAAGTGTTCAATTTATTATTATTATTCCTCTATTTCTATGGAGGTTAATTTGTGTCTTTATTACGAATGTATTAATTTTTTTTACATTGAATTTATGTAACTGAATTTTTTGCTTTTGAATTTTGTGAACTGAATTTTTTTTACATCAAATTATGCTGATAATTTTATTGAAAAAAAATCAGGGGTGGCATTCACACGCCATTCCTACTTGAATCGCACAGATTCTAGTTGTATATAGTTTTTCTCTCTGAGCTTTTATCGCTTGCTGTAAATATCCTTCAAAATAGTGACCTACATTTCCATGTAATGAGGTCTATTAGTGACTCTGATGAATACTTTGTATCTTGACTGTATTATGCTGATAGTATATATTTGTACCATGAATGGGTTATTGTGGACCTCCACTTAAACAAGTTGCCATTTAGTGGTCAATTGTACAGAATATGTACTGTACTGTGTAAACGGTACCAATTCCTATAATGTATTATCTTCCCTTACAATCTGCTAATAAAAGCTTTGTTTAACACAAAAGTAGCATGACGGTCAGGATTTATGTATGATGCAAACTAGGGTCAATGCCAATAAATGTCTTTCAGGCATTTTTTCATTTTCTCTGGCACAGCAGGTATGCTAAACCAAGTCACAAGGCCAGCCTTCATTACAATTTGTTTATGAACGCAGGAGAACCGGAAGCAGCAAATACACATAGCTTTAAAGGCCTACTGAAATGACATTTTTTTATTCAAACGGGGATAGCAGATCTATTCTATGTGTCATACTTGATCATTTCGCGATAATGCCATATTTTTGCTGAAAGGATTTAGTAGAGAACAACGACGATAGAGTTCGCAACTTTTGGTCGCTGATAAAAAAAAGCCTTACCTGTACCGGAAGTAGCTTGACGTCACAAGTTGAAAGTCTCCTCACATTTCCCCATTGTTTACACAAGCAGCGAGAGCGATTCGGACCGAGAAAGCGACGATTAACCCATTAATTTGAGCCAGGATGAAAGATTCGTGGATGAGGAACGTGAGAGTGAAGGATTAGAGTGCAGTGCAGGACGTATCTTTTTTCGCTGTGACCGTAACTTAGGTACAAGAGCTCATTGGATTCCACACTCTCTCCTTTTTCTATTGTGGATCACGGATTTGTATTTTAAACCACCTCGGATACTATATCCTCTTGAAAATGAGAGTCGAGAACGCGAAATGAACATTCACAGTGACTTTTATCTCCACGACAATACATCAGTGAAGCACTTTAGCTTCGGAGCGTGCTTAAATGCAGATGGAAACAAAAGAAAATAAGCCTCTGACTGGAAGGATAGACAAAATATCAACAATACTACCAAACTCTGGACCTGTAACCACACGGTTAATGATGTACCGCCTGACAAAGCCTAGCAATGCTGTTGCTAACGACGCCATTGAAGCTAACTTAGCTACGGGACTCGACAGAGCTATGATAAAATCATTGCTCTCCACCTAGCCAGCTCTCATCTGCTCATCAACACCGAAGCTCATCTGCGTTCCAGCAATCGACGGCGCGACGAAGGACTTCACCCGATCATCGGTGTGGTCGGCGGCTAGCGTTTGCTAGCCAACTCAAAGTCCTCCTGGTTGTGTTGCTGCAGCCAGACGCTAATACACCGATCCCACCTACAGGTTTGTTCTTTGCCGTCTCCATTGTTAATTGAACAAATTGCAAAAGATTCACCAACACAGATGTCCAGAATACTGTGGAATTTTGCGATGTAAACATAGCTTTTTGTATTGGATACAATGGTGACCGAATACTTCCGTTTCAACCATCGACGTCACGCGCAAACGTCATCATACCTAGACGTTTTCAACCGGAAGTTTCCCGGGAAATTTAAAATTGCACTTTATAAGTTAACGCGGCCGTATTGGCATGTGTTGCAATGTTAAGATTTCCTCATTGATATATAAACTATCAGACTGCGTGGTCGGTAGTAGTGGGTTTCAGTAGGCCTTTAACTTACAGTTGTGTAGATGTCACGATGACTCGCCTGCTGATGACAACATATAGCGTCAAAACTAAAATATGTCCTCTTCACTTTCTCTCAGGTGAACACATATTATGTGGAACATGTTAAAGCCACACATTATTGTTTTCGCTGTGAGGAATTCAACTTCCTCATCTCACAAGGAAACACAGCTGATTGGCTCTCCTTCGTAACAACTGCCGCATATTTGCGCTGTTAAAGAACAGTGATTGGATATTGTATATTCTCAACTTGTCCTAAGCATTTACAAGAGGAAATTAAATACGATTAAATGTTATTTCTGTTAACACTTTCATCTTGAATGTCGACGAAAATGTCAGTTAATTTTGTTATTTTTATGTTATCGTCTTGTTTTCATCAGGGACAGTAGGTTGTTGACGATAACGAAGACAAAAATTATTAGTCAAAAACTGTGCTGTTGCGGCGACCGCACGGAAGCTATGCTTGCATATATAATGTTCCGGGCACTTTATGCGGTGCGGAATTTATACATTTTTAGTAGTTACGCCCAAAAAAAGTCTGTGGGCTATAGAGCGTTTTCTATTCGGGCTCCAGTATGGAATGCCCTCCCGGTAACAATTAGAGATGCTACCTCAGTAGAAGCATTTAAGTCCCATCTTAAAACTCATTTGTATACTCTAGCCTTTAAATAGCCCCCCTGTTAGACCAGTTGATCTGCCGTTTCTTTTCTTTTCTCCTCTGCTCCCCTTTTCCTTGAGAGGGGGGGGCACAGGTCCGGTGGCCATGGATGAAGTGCTGGCTGTCCAGAGTCGGGACCCGGGATGGACCGCTCGCCTGTGCATCGGCTGGGAACATCTCTGCGCTGCTGACCCGTCTCCGCTCGGGATGGTGTCCTGCTGGCCCCACTATGGACTGGACTCTTACTATTATGTTGGATCCACTATGGACTGGACTCTCACAATATTATGTCAGACCCACTCGACATCCATTGCTTTCGGTCTCCCCTAGAGGGGAGGGGGTTACCCACATATGCGGTCCTCTCCAAGGTTTCTCATAGTCATTCACATCGACGTCCCACTGGGGTGAGTTTTTCCTTGCCCGTATGTGGGCTTTGTACCGAGGATGTCGTTGTGGCTTGTGCAGCCCTTTGAGACACTTGTGATTTAGGGCTATATAAATAAACATTGATTGATTGATTGATAATCAAAGCTTTTTTCTAATCAAATTATTCGATTGTTTCAGCCCTCGCAGACACATCTGTTTGTAGGCGTCAGATTAACAAATTAACACGCACGTGTGCGCTAACACAGCTAACTACGCTCTTTGTTGTCGTTGTTGTTTGTTATGTACAGTGCAAGCAAGTATTCACAGCGCTTCACTTTTTCCACATTTGTTTATGTTAGAGCCTTATTCAAAAATGGAATACATCACATGTTGTCCTTTAAATTCTAGACCAGTGGTTCTTAACCTTGTTGGAGGTACCGAACCCCACCGGTTTCATATGTGCATTCACCGAACCCTTCTTTGGTGAAAAATAAAATGTTTTTTGTTTTTTTTCAAATTCAAGACAAAGTTACCGTATTTTTCGGACTATAAGTCGCAGTTTTTTTCATAGTTTGGCCGGGCTCCAGTACGACTTATATATGTTTTTTTCCTTCTTTATCATACATTTTCGGCAGGTGCGACTTAAAAGAACTTGAAATCTCCATCTCCATAGAGCAGGTCAGCAGCAGGAAGCATGAAGTGCTCTAAAACTTGCTGGTAGACGGCTGCGTTGACCCTGGATATCAGGAAACAGAGTGGACCGACACCAGCTGGACTGCTGCTGAGTGGTCCAAAGTCATGTTTTCTGACGAAACCAAATTTTGCATTTCCTTTGGAAATCGAGGTCCCAGAGTCTGGAGGAAGACAGGAGAGGCACAGGATCCACGTTGCCTGAAGTCTAGTGTAAAGTTTCCACCATCAGTGATGGTTTGGGGTGCCATGTCATCTGCTGGTGTCGGTCCACTCTGCTTCCTGAGATCCAGGGTTAACGCAGCCGTCTACCAGCAAGTTTTAGAGCACTTCATGCTTCCTGCTGCTGACCTGCTCTATGGAGATGGAGATTTCAAGTTCCAACAGGACTTGGCGCCTGCACACAGCGCAAAATCTACCCGTGCCTGGTTTACGGACCATGGTATTTCTGTTCTAAATTGGCCCGCCAACTACCCTGACCTTAGCCCCATAGAAAATCTGTGGGGTATTGTGAAAAGGAAGATGCAGAATGCCAGACCCAAAAACGCAGAAGAGTTGAAGGCCACTATCAGAGCAACCTGGGCTCTCATAACACCTGAGCAGTGCCAGAAACTCATCGACTCCATGCCACGCCGCATTAACGCAGTAATTGAGGCAAAAGGAGCTCCAACCAAGTATTGAGTATTGTACATGCTCATATTTTTCATTTTCATACTTTTCAGTTGGCCAACATTTCTAAAAATCCCTTTTTTGTATTAGCCTTAAGTAATATTCTAATTTTGTGACACACGGAATTTTGGATTTTCATTTGTTGCCACTTCAAATCATCAAAATTAAATGAAATAAACATTTGAATGCATCAGTCTGTGTGCAATGAATCAATATAATGTACAAGTTACACCTTTTGAATGCAATTACTGAAATAAATCAAGTTTTTCAAAATATTCTAATTTACTGGCTTTTACCTGTATACTATCATCATAATACAGTCATCACACAAGATAATCACATTGAATTATTTACATTATTTACAATCCGGGGAGGGGGAGGTTAGGTTTGGTTGTTATCATCAGTCATCAACAATTGAGAACAGAGAAATGGATATTGGAACAGTGTAGGTCTGACTTGGTAGGATATGGACAGCAAGTAGTGGGCAGAGAGAGAGAGAGAGAGAGAGAGAGAGAGAGAGAGAGAGAGAGAGAGAGAGAGAGAGAGAGAGAGAGAGAGAGAGAGAGAGAGAGAGAGATCAGAAGGCATAAGAAAAAGTATCTGCAATTGATTGTTTACATTTGATTATTAACAATCCGGGGAGGGTGTTAGTTTAGGGTTGTAGCTGCCTGGAGGTGAACTTTTATTGCGGTTTTGAAGGAGGATAGAGATGCATTTTCTTTTATACCTGTTGGACACTAGGGGAACATATTGTAAGTAACAAAGACTTAATTTAGAGTTTTTTGGACACTCGGGGAACATATTGTAAGTAACAAAGACTTAATTTAGAGTTATTTGGTTAGGGTTAGGGTTAGAGGGTTAGGGCCAGGGTTAGAGGGTTAGGGTTATAATAGGCCATGCCGAATAAGGCATTAATAAGTACTTAATAATGACTAGTTAAGAGCCATTATGTTACTAATTTGCATGTTAATAAGCAACTAATTAATGGTGAATATGTTGCCCATACTAAAGTGTTACCATGTTTTTTTTTACTGGTGCACAAAATGAACCGTGCATGAACATCACATTGTTCAAAGAACAAAACCAACACAATGCATAAACTTACAACAAATGACACACCTGCAAGTCAGTCTGATTTCTGCCGTATCCGTAATACGCCGATAGGGAGAAGTTTGTATTTACACGATGAGTCGGGTGTGTTTTGACCTTCGCCGAACCCCTGAGGCCGACTCACCGAACCCCTAGGGTTCGATCGAACCCAGGTTAAGAACCACTGTACTAGACACAATACCGCATGACAATATGGAAAGTTTTTTTTTTTTTTTTTTTAATGTATTAAAAAGGTAAAAATGAAAAATCACACGTACATAAGTATTCACAGCCTTTGCTGAATTCTTTGTTGATGCACTTTTGGAAGTGATTAGAGCCGCAAATCTTTTTGAATACAATGTCACAAGCTTGGCACACCTATCTTTGGGCAGTTTTGCCCATTCCTCTTTGCAACACCTCTCAATCCCCATCAGGTTGGATGGGAAGCGTTGGTTTTCATCCAGGATGTCTCTGTACATTGCTGCATTCGTCTTAGTCTAGTCAGGGAGGTGACCAAGAACCTGATGGTCACTCCGTCAGAGCTCCAGCATTCCTCTGTGGAGAGAGAAGAACCTTCCAGCAAGACATCCATTTCTGAAGAACTCCACCAATCAGGCATGTATGGTAAAGTGGCCAAACAGAAGCCATTATTTAGTAAAAAAGTTGGCCGAAATGCACCTGAAAGACTCTCAGACCATGACAAACAATATTCTCTGGTCTGATGAGACAATGATTAAACTCTTTGGCGTGAATGGCAGGCGTCATGTTTGGATAAAATCCAGGCACCGCTCATCCCCAAGCCAATACCATCACTACAGGGAAGCATGGTGGTGGCAGCATCATGCTGTGGGGATGGTTTTCAGCGGCAGGAACTGGGAGACTATTCAGGATAGAGGGAACGATGAATGCAGCAATGTACAGAGACATCCTGGATAAAAACCAACACTTCTCATCCAACCTGATGGAGGTTGATAGGATCTGCAAAGAGGAATGGTTGAAACTGCCCAAAGTTAGGTGTGCCCACTGCCAAGCTTGTGGCATCGTATTCAAAAAGACTTGAGGCTGTAATTGCTACCAAAGGTGCATCAACAAAGTACTGAGAAAATGCTGGGAATACCTATGTACATGTGATTTTTTATTTTTAAAAACATTTTCACAGTGCCATGGGGTATTGTGTGTACAATTTTTAGAACACAAATCTATTCATCCCATTTGGGAATAAGGCTGTAACCAGTGTTGGGACTAACGCGTTACAAAGTAACGCGTTACTGTAACGCTGTTACTATCGGCGGTAACTAGTAATCTAACGCGTTATTTTTTATATTCAGTAACTCCGTTACCGTGACTACATGATGCGTTACTGCGTTATTTTGCGTTATTTTTTATGTAGTATCGGCTAGAAACTGAGAAGATCTGAGTGTTGCAGCGCTGCTGAAGAGGCGACAAAAAAGAGGCGCGCCGCGCGCTGTCTGTGTGTACATGTGTGTGTGTGAGTGTGTGTGGGAGGGGGCGTGTCTGTGTCTACTATCAAGACGTCATGGCGAACCCCGAAGCCAAGTTTCTTAAAATGGAGATATTTTCAGTACGTTTCTTTTATCGACCACAAAGAAAAGAACATTTTAGCTGAATGTAAGTTTCAAATATGCTGAAACAGCGACAAAAACAACATGCTTCGACGAAGCTAGTAAAGAGAGACACACTCACCTCCACCTCCAACAGCGGCTGGATTTTAATGAGGCACTGCACACTGAAGGTACACACACTCTGTCAATTCTCTTATATACTCTTTCATTTTAAACTTTTAGAGTGTTTGATTATCACATCACTCTAAATGTTTAGACTATAAAGTTCACAAACCTAAAGAGGGATACTAGTGGGCCAGGCTAATATTTCCTTTTCTCTAAACTAAGTGGGGAAATGTGTAGAGTGTTCTGGGCTTCAGACATGATTTTATTTCAGAATTCCTTGAGAAAACGCCTGGTTAGGCTTTATGTATGTAGTGTGTGCCTTTCTTGTTTTACAGCTATGTTGTTATTATGCTGTTTGTTACTTATGTATGTTAAGTTGTAGCTATTTAAAATAGTTTTGTCAATTTGTTCTGGTCTGAAACAAATTGGCCCTTTAAAACATATCTTTGTCTTTGTGTGTTGTATGTAGAGCACATTGCTTAGCAGAGTTCAGTGATGCAAATGCATGTCAAGTTGATCAACAGATTGTATTATTCTCCAGTGCAATAACAGTACTAAAATGAAGGCTAAAAGGGCATTAAATGGGGCCTTAAAAAAAATATATATATATATATATATATAAGTAACTAAATAGTTACTTTTCACAGTAACGCATTACTTTTTGGTTTAAGTAACTGAGTTAGTAACTGAGTTACTTTTGAAATAAAGTAACTAGTAACTGTAACTAGTTACTGGTTTTCAGTAACTAACCCAACACTGGCTGTAACATAACTGAAAGTGAAGCATTGTGAATACTTTCCGGATGCACTGTAGATGTACAATTGAGTTAAATGTACCGGAATTTTAATGAATTCCAACATAATTTCACATAATTTCTAATATAAATTGTAAACTTATTTCAACCCAATTTAATTTAAAAAAGTATCTGTACCAACAGATGGAGTCACATTTCAGAATCAATAATTATGTTTTTTTAGCTTCATTTTGCAGATGAACAGGATTTATCCTGACAGGACTCCTGTAATACTGACAATACTGTCCATCCGGAAGACTAAAACAAATCTAATACATTTTAATTGTGTACACAATCCAACTAAATTATTATGAGAACAGGCCAAATATTATTACTTTACCCTCATTGTAGTACGAAACGACAAATCAAATCTTACATAACCTTTGTGATTTCACAGGAAGTCATCGCAAACGGCAATGGCGTAAAACAGCCATCCGTGGTGTCAGAAAGTGGCAGCTGAAGCCCAGTTTGTCATTCCACCGCTCTCTGCTCATCTACCTCCATTTAACGGGGCCCGCAACACCAGCAGCACATTAAATATGAAGTGCTGCTCTGCTCGATGCGGGCCAGAGCAACTTGCTGCACTAAATCTCTTAACCTCGAGTACAAGGAGACGGCTAAAGCGCCAGCAGCTGCTTACATAATCAACTTCTCTGCATATTTGCCACAGGAACATAAATAATAGAGAGAGTAGAGAGTGTATGGACTGTGCATACGCTGCTGTAACCAGCAAAGACTGATGTTTGTCCAATTAAGACTGGACAGTATACATCACAAATAATACACCACAAAAAATTAATTTTGCCTCCTGTAACATAACAACATCCTGATGTCGTTTTTGCTCAGCATCTAATTCTGCATCTGCATGCGCTTTAAAATGTTGCTACTAAGCTGTTGCGTGTTACACTTGTATACAATGAACTCATCAGCGCTATTAATAATGGCTCAGCAGTTTTCTTCCTACTGTAGCACAATTACGACATTTGTTATGTTGCTGCGGTATATACTTCTCCATTAAATTGCTTGATTTGCGGGAAAATAAAGCTACAATATATTTTTCATACTCTCTCATGCACCCCATACCATAATTAAAAGACTAACAAAAATGTACTTTTTTGTATTATATAGTGATTTTTCAAATCCAGGAAATACTGTAGCAGCATCTCTTCAATTATCACCTACTTTGGGATTTGAATATTTAGACCAGTGGTTCTGAAACTTGTTTCACCAAGTACCACCCCAGAAAACACTTGGCTCTTCAAGTACCACCATGATGACGAACATTCAAATACAGTAGCGTAGTACTCCTAAGTATTAATTAAAAACAATGCAGAGGGTTTTTCCAAATAGGAGATTTTATATTTTTGGCCACTGTAACATTACACATTGTTTGAACTGTAACACTGTATTTGAATATAAGAAAGTAAAACACTGTACTTTAATCAAGTGTTTCTTTGGCGTACCACTAGATGGAACTTATGTACCACTAGTGGTATGCATACCATAGTTTGAGAATCACTGATTTAGAGTATGTTTCTTGGTACTGGGGATCAATGTCGGTACTCAACCAATGTTCGGTACCTTTGTGTGTTTAAGTAAATGTTAACTGTTTAATATTAAAATGAAATTTTTGTATCCAAACATTTAAAACTGAGCTGATTTGTTTGCAAGTTTAATATAGTAGACTTTAGATGCAGTTGCAATTTCAAAACACTAGATGGCAGAGTATGGCCTACGGTGTGTTGCTTAATTAGGAAGTAGTCTTGGCATCATTTGAAAACAATTAAGGTTTGTAAATAATCATATACAAAAATCTTTCGCATCGGTATATATCTGCGACTCATAGTCTGGTGCGGCTAATACATCTAAACATATATATTTATTCTATAATTTAGTGGGTGTGGCTTGAATACTGGTGCGCTCTATAGCCCGGAAAATATGGTAGTTTGCATTGCGTCGCAGAGTTAGATTAACATTTAATTCTGAAAAAATAAAATTTTTGCCATCTGAAATGACTGTAAAAAAAAAGAGAAATATTGAGCTATTTATTGTAAATGTTTCTTTAGGTTTACTAAGGAAATTTCGGCAATTGCCTATTTGTAGATGTTATGAAGTCAAGAGGCATAATGGAACCTCTCCCTAAAAATGGGTACAAATTAGAGTTCTGCAAATCTCACAAAAACTTAATCTCGCTAATTTAACTTCTGCCGTAGTTGTTCCTTTATTTATGTATTTATTAGACTGTGGCTAACTTTATACATGTATGTATATCTTTATAATTGCATTACAGCTAAGAGTGTTAAAGTCTTACATAATACATTTTTTACATAGTTTTTACAATATCTGACAATTGTTTTAAAATTACGAAGTCGATCAGCGTCATGTAAGAGATTGTGATGACGATTCCACTTGTTTGGGAGGTTGAAATGATGCTGTGGCGTGGAAGAATCCGATAAGAATTACTATGTGGATCATCCCACTCAGAAGCAAAGAGTGTAAAAAATCCCTCACACGTCATTGAAAGCTTGAATCAACATTTGCATGCATTAGCAGGAGAAGAAGAAGAAGAAGAGGATGAGCGTGATCGCAAGCAGGGACACAAGGACAAATCATCATAGCCAGCATCATGTCGTGATTATCACCAGCATGGTTAGCATTATTAAAGGTGCATTTATTTACCATCTGTCTTTTGTCGTGCTCTCCATCCTTCAGCATCGACACAACGACCGCAAAATGGAGAGGGGAGGGAGTTGGGTGGTTTGGGAAGGAGAAAAACAAAAAAAAATGACAGATATAACACTCTGAGAAAAGTAAAAAAGATCCTTTAAATGTTGAGTCGCAGTTATGCACCCTGGTTACTCTAAGGTGTTTGGAAAGAAAGACATTTCTTTAGCAACGTTTTTTGTGCAGCCAAAACACGACAAAGAGAAATTGTGTAGTCATGCAAAAACATCATGGACCACAGCAGAAAGCCACAAGTATGCATGTAAGTATGTGCTGTTTGTGCAGTTAGGAGGTGGTGTGGGATCATGGGAGCTTAGGGCCCCTTCAGAGGTCATAACCTGCTGAGGTCACATGCTCCACCACCAACCACCGACCTGTGGGAAAAGCTCAACGCCAATCGCCCCTCAGATGGGACATAGAATCACACCAGAAAAAAAGCCTTGTTTCCACCAGGCGTCACAGTTCAGTTCAGATTGGGAAACCATGTGACTACTGCATAGATGCCAACATTTGGTGATCTCCCCCCAACGCCCTAAACATGTAACATGTTTAGCCTTGTCGTCCAGTGATAATGATACTTAAAATACTAAAAAATGCAGTTTATTTGAAGTAATGGAGGTGATTATTATTAACTTAGGGCAGCGGCTCCACACTGTGTATAGAGACACATATTTCGCTGCTACTCGCTGGGGAACTAAAAATAATTACAGTCAATCTCAGCATGAAGGGATCCGCGTTTTTGATCGGCATTAAATGGAACTGCACTTTTAGGGGAGGGATTTTGCCAATCATCCCTAATCCTTTTGACAGACAATAACACATACGTATAAAAAAAAAAATGCAGAAAAAAACCGCCAGCAATTCTATTTGCATCTGTTGACCTGAGGACTAACCAAGTATTAGTGATAATGTTATAGTAAGTGCTAATGCAGGCAAACTATTTTAGGGGCGTCGTGATCACAGAAAGGTAAGCTTGCTTGTGCAGCAGCTACAGTGTTGACATACTGCATCAGGTTCACCTCTAAATTAATTCTAGATTATAAATCATTCCTCTCAACTGAATAATAGAAGTCTGTAGCCAGAAACCAAGAAGCGTCACCTGTAACATCCAACTTACACCCAGAGTTGGAGCGAAAGACATGAAATGACGTTAGTCTGCGGAAACTTTTATTTTCGAACCCTTCATGTGGATTATGATTACTTGTTCATCTAAACGGGAAATAAGAACATGTTATCAGTCGGGATTGCAGTGATTGCAAACATTGTACAGTAAGTGATTGTTTTATTATGTTGATAGTTTGTATATCTTATTTAGCACTTAGCAATAGTGATGCATGATGCTTAGTGTTTCACTAGATCTGGATCTGTTTATCACCTAGCTTCTAAAACTTATTGTCAGGCTATGAAAATATAAGATCCTGGATCATCATTTGTCTTGAAGTAGTCTCGGTTGTCTCTCATAAAGTCTGAAATGACTAGGAATGTTGTTGTTGAAGAGAATAGTAAACGTTGTGATGGGTCTGTGAAATTAATACGCCGCTGTATGCTTAAAATGAGCAAAATACATGAATATTGTGAATGTGTCTGTTACTACATTGCATATATACTTACAATGTTTATATAAAATGATAATGGAGGTTTTTTTAATGTTATTAGAGCGTTTTATATGCGGAATCCGATTGACTTATTGTTAGCGGACTTCTGCTAACATGCATTTAAAAAAAAAGAATAACATATGTGTTCTAGTCTTACATAAGGATTGTGAATGATAGGCAAAATAAAAAAAAAGTGCAGTAACTCTTTAAAAGGCATTAATAATGGCGATCACATACTTTTTCACGAAAATTGGCCGATACTGATCGGTGGCTGATCGATTTTATAACATAACAAGAGTGTCGTACTACCAAATGTGTTTCCTTAATTTTGAGTCATTCAATCGATGCAAAATGCAATGCATATTTTTCTTTACATCATTTTAGAAACTAATTTATTAGACTTAAAACGATAATCGCAATAAGTCGTAATAATTACAAAGAATAATAATTATCATATACTCTATATTATTTGATTGTTATTATCACTATTGTTTTTATTATTCAGTAGGTAGGATGGAAAAATTATAGTTATGGGTGCAAGAGTAGCGATAGGCCAAACAATCAATTAATCAAACGTTACAAATGAATGTGTAAAATAATGTGTTAAATAAATATGTCCTGAAGGAATTGAAGCAAAATGACATGCAATTATTGGTGCAACCAGCAGAGGCGCCAATGATTTATTATAATAGTTTACACTTAAATTTAATGGTTTACGATAAAGAAAGAACAAGATAAAGCAATAGATTGATTGGCAACACTAAATTGGCCCTAGTGTGTGAATGTGAGTGTGAAAGTTGTCTGTCTATCTGTGTTGGCCCTGTGATGAGGTGGCGGCTTGTCCAGGGTGTACCCCACCTTCCGCCCGATTGTAGCTGAGATAGGCTCCAGCACCCCCCGCGACCCCGAAGGGATTAAGCGGTAGAAAATGGATGGATGGAATTTATAAGACAAGCTGTAGCTATA